>NC_092689.1:28045195-28122695 GCF_964275005.1 Diadema setosum | reverse complement strand
GGTATCTTAACCTTAATTTTGAGAAAAGGAGCAGACACAAAATAAGTAACTTGAACCTCGAGTATATTCATGATACTATCCTACCAATTACTTTGAAACTTATTAAGTTTGAAAAAAAAAACCACAACAACATGGCGATAGCACAAAATCTTCATGAGCTCGAAGGGGATATGAAGTTAGGAGAAGAGGCACTGTAGTTTCATCGTTCTTAGCATCTTGGGGAAAACGCACGTGTTTTCGCCCACGCAATCTTCATCACATGACTGTGCAAATCCCCCGGGCAGCGAGATGCAGCGAACGCACACAAAGAGCGGCTCAAAGGGGTTTGCCCAGCAACGGGTGCAACAAACTTTTTGTGCCCCCCTTCATTCCCGCGAGGACCTTGCAGTGCGAGATCAGTGCGTGGGCGAGAGAATTCGCTGCGGTGTACCTACGACGTCGTCTATTATCATTAACGTAATTATGATAATCTTGCCGGGAAGCATCGAAGCCAAGGTTATCTCAGTTCGCAATATTTCTCCACGTGGGGAAGAATTGAGTCACCCACCGAACTGAACGTTACTTTCTTAAACGTTATAGTATATGGTTATTTTTCCAGGCGTTTCCATAGGCGTTGACCAGACACGATTTAGGAATTCAGCGTTTTGGAAAAGCAACATTCCTGGCGTCAAAGAGAAAGTACCTCTTGCTGAAAGTCGTATATCATGTAAAAGGCAGTTAAGCTTACAAACTTACTAGAGTTTTTAGCACCATTTTGAGTTATGTTCACTTTTCGATATATTCTATAGGCCTATTTTCCTTGCTTCAAATCACTGAAAAAATTGAAAAAAAAAATGAAGAAAAATTTAAAGTCAAGTATAGCTAGAGGGGGAACATTGGGATATGCAAGTAAAATGATTTAGCACCATCGAAATAGTATGCATCTATTTTCATTGTTTGGTTGATCGTCGATCGTTTTGCCGTGTAATACTTCTAGCAAAGTTCTTGCGATGCTGTTTTCATTATGAGCATACCGTCTTTTTATTTTGAGTAGGAACATTGACTAAAATTGCATGAAATATGCCTACTTATATACGTAATTTGTCACTGCTCTATTTTAAGGCAAGTTTCTATGAATTGTATGATTCATAAGTGTATTTGTTTTGCTTTTTTGTGTGTCCTTATCGATTTAACAAGGGCACTGTCGCAAGAACATTTTCAAACAAAATTGTCTCAGCAATGCGTCCATCAGACAACAATTTGGGCGTTTTGACATTACTGGTAATTCTGCCAACACATCTTTTTCTGGTAGTAGCCAACGAGGGGTTTATCATGATAACGGTAGTTCTTTATCGATGGTTTCCCTTGGATTGTGGTCTATGCTTGCAATAATGGTGAAGCCATAAGAAAGGTCGGTCCAGTGTTGTCTTCACAGACTGTGTCATTACTCTCCTTTGATTCTGCGCCTTCTTTTTCAGCTGTCACTAAGTAGTCTGTCATTGACTGTAGCATACAAATCATTATGCGGCGATAATCGACCAATCAGAGCTGGGGAGAGATCGCGGCTCGACATTCCATTCATATAAGTGTGCGAGTGCGTGGGTGGCTAGGTCATGTCATGTGACTCGACCAGTCTGCCAACCGCAGTCCCCGTTGCAGTAACACTTAATAGACGACCATAAAAATTTTTGTAAATAGAGGAAGATTCATCAAAACATGAGGAAAGTTATCTTTTTTCAAATGTGGGGTATTTCTGTTCTTAATTCCGTATGAGCAGTACTTTCAACCTGTAAACTTTTATTACACATTAGTGGTCTAATTTAAATCAAAGTCTGAGTAATGAAGACTATACGCTGCTGTGCTTTTGTCATTTGTACCACAAGGAGACGTTAGTCTTCAAAAGCTCAGTGATCATTTTGCTACTGGTCTTGTGACCAATTTCTAAGTAACGGATGGACGATCCCGAACAAACTTGTCTGAGAGTGAAGTTTATTGTGTTCTTTCACTCTGTGTCTCTCTTTGTGTGTGCTAAATTCCATTTTAGCAGCTGGAATATCGCACACATGTTTGATTCTGCGGTCAGACGAAATATTCCAGCGAATTCTGATTTTTTGCAGCACTAGTACCGAACAAAGTAGCATTCTTTCGTGAGTATAGAGGGATGGGAGGGGGGGGGGGGTATAGAACGATTCCCATTTGGTAGCGCCTCAGGGTAAATTGCTGACAAAAGTGTCAGTTGACTTTTGGGCGGTGCTGCATGAAGTGCATTTAGTGTCATCCTCGAAATTCGCGGGGATCTTTCTTTAACAAATCATAATGCCTACCTGTTCTTCCGAACACATTCTATACCTTCGATATCACATATTAGTTTCTCGTCCGTCATAAAGGAAGAAATAATTAAAAAAAATGAAAGTGAACTGTCCATTTGTTTGTTTCTTTGGGTTTTTTTTTCTTTAAATGGCATCACTTTCAGACCAGATACAGATGCTTTTTGGTCCCCCCCCCCCCCTTCTCCTTCACTCCCGCATCCACTGGGGAGGGAAGACGACCACACCTGTTTTCTTAGGAAAAGTGGGAGTCAGAGGAGGAGAATGTTGAATCATATAGCATGGTCAAGTATGACTAATCTAGACCCTCTGTGATGCGCACGTCGCCACATGCACAACTCGGGGTGGGTGGAATATCATTCATTACCGCCCGTGCTGTGGAGCGGAGTCCGTGCGCGCGGAAGTTTGTGCCTAGGCTGTGACCAAGGAGGACGTAATACATACTCCGCATGGTATGGAAAGAACACACAGGAGCACTTCAGGTACACAAATCTCAGATCGGTATGACAGCGAAATGAAAGCATGAATATATATATATATATATATATATATATATATATATATATATATATATATCAGATATAGAGATACGAGGAAAGGTAGCACAACGTGGCAAAGCAGTAAATTAACCAAGTGGATTTGGACACGATGTCCTTGAAGGTGCAGATATAGCTACAATAGCGCTTCTGTAGGGAAGAATGCGAACGAGTCACTGCAAATTGACATTGCCCAATTTGCCGTGACGTTGTGGTATGCTGACAATTACCTCCTGAACAAAGAAACATTGGCCAAGTGCGCACAACAGTCCCACACCCTCGGAAGCCTGTCGACGTGCGAGAGACCCCCGTTCGCATTTTTACAACACGATCATGCAGGGAGGTGGCGGATTCATGATTTTCCGTACATCACTCCCGACGTTTTATCAGAAGACTTTACTGTCCTCATTGCCATCACATCGCCTGAAAAAAGGAGCAAGAACCTGTATTCAATTTTGACTCTAGATGGATATAAAATAATGGATAATTCATGACCTACACTTTAACAGAAATTAAAGTGTGCACGCAAGTGATTACACTTTAACAGAAATTAAAGTGTGCACGCAAGTGATTGCGCATGGAACTACAAAACATTAGCTAACTGCCAACTCGATCCTCTTACAATTGATGTATGTGTGTATGGCATGCTGATGTTAATGTTTTCACCAGTGCGTCAAATTTGGGCTTTGGGTAGACATAAGTTGTGTCTGACTATAGGCGACACATTATTCATAGAGATTTTTTTGTTGTTGTTGTTGCAGAGACAACAGATCCATACATGTAGGAACACACTCCATTTCCGCATCTAAATAAGACGTGAGGGGAAGCATGCATGTGATCTAAAACACTTCGATATTGATTCGTCAGTTCGTCGTAACTGATTTGTAGCAAGTTTTAATTATTTTTTTTTTTTTTACTTTGGCGATGACGGAGAATGCCATCAACCTTCAATAAAAAGTACAGTTGCAGATAAACGTACATCTCGTACAGGAATCACTGTAGAATGTACGTTTATTCATTTATTCAAATTTGCTCTCGCTATGTCAGTACACCTTGAAAACCTACGGAAATTGTCGATTGACGCTTAATTGCCATACGGAGGGGAAAGAAAGGTTAAGATGTACCTTTTAGTACTTGATTTGTACTTGTATTTGTTTGAGGGAGAGAGAGAAACACCAAGAAGATCCTGAAAGACAAAATTTTGACCCACATGTCGCAAATCAGCTTAAGTCCTTAACCCGACGTGACATTTTCCAAGAGATTCGAATTAAGTGGAATCATTGCGCAGCTGTGCAGATCGACGTCACACAGTGGTAGTGGTGACGCGCCGCCGCTCGCGGACACCGTTCTTGGGAACCTCTCGCCGGGTACTGCCTGTCACCGGGCAGAGCTGTGCATTCGTCAGTACATACATATCATGCGATACGGATTAATGTACTTATCTATTCCTATTCTGTATTCTATCCTTTTTTCCTATTAGAAAGAAAGTTGAAACGCATTTCCATCAATGTAATACTATGCAGAAAAACGAACAAAACAAGTATCACAAACCTCGTTAAGGACCAGACGTAATATAAAACATCAGCAATGTCTTTATTCATAGGGCCTACATACAAAATGTTATCTATTTCTTTCTTTTGTTTCCTGATGCTAACAATGGCACATTTCTATCTGCTCTGTCATTGTCAAGCTGCTTCTAACTATAAATTTTCCATCATGCCTCCAGTACAGTATTTTCCGTCAAATTCTGAATTCGAGCTCAACTCCTTATGGAGAATGTATTAAAGATAACGATATTATAGCAACAGAATCGGCATCATTCTGAGGTGAGGCCCTTTGACTATTCATGGCACATGGCAAGGTTTCTTAGAAGATGGACCCTAGATAGTTAACCGCATACCTCCATGGTTTTTAGGCGGGGCACAAATGCGACAAACTGCCAGCCCGACACAAAAGGTTGTGGTAAGATTAACTAACTGACCGAAAAGGACCATCCCTAACATCTTTGTTATAAAGTTGAGTTTTAAGCCCACGCCAATGCTGGCCGCCGTCGACATGGCGCTTTTGATGTTTTTTTTTCTTCTCGTTCTGTCAGCAGACTAACAGATCTTGCGAATTACAGACTTACTCCATGTAGACATGGCATGCAGGAGCACGAGTATTTCAGTACAGTATAAGCACATAAATATAACGGAATGAGCGTATGCCCTTGTATACGATCAACCATGCATTCTTCATAAAATTCTATGATTGTATGTATGCAGTTTGATGCATAGTACACATCACATACATAAATGTGACTGTGTGTGTGTGTGTGTGTGTGTGTGTGTGTGTGTGTGTGTGTGTGTGTGTGTGTGTAGAGAAAGAAAGAGAGACAGACGGATTGAAAGAGATAACTGTATACATACACAATGCTTTGTATACATAGTAGGCCTACATGAATGTGTGCATGATTATTATGTGCACGTGTGTCCATATCATATGAAAAAGAAGGACGTGAAAATTGACGCGTACATCATCAAAATGTTTTCAACTATATTCCCGAAACTTTAAGTGTTCCCCAGTGTTCTTGTTTATACGTATCTTCATTAACATCTAATCGGAAAGGTCACATTCAATAATATTGTGTGTTTTCCGTGCTTCTGTCTGCTTGTATAACAGAGAAGTACGACCCCGCGACAGACTCGCCGCGCGCCAACCCGAAGATCTGGAAGGCCAACTTCCGGTGCGCCATCAACTCGCTGCCGGACATCGAGGAGCTCCGCGAGAAGGGGAAATCAAAGGGTAACGATGCCTACAAGGTCTACCGACTCCATCCCAAGAAGTCCAGGAGAAACATGCGCGATGGTGAGACATTCGGCCATATCACAAAATCACAAAATATCACAAAATTGTTTGTTGTTACATGTATTTTTTGATCGGAATGTTTTTTTCCCTTTTTGTATAATATAGTATAGTATGATATAATATTATGATATAATATTTTATGTAATACTCTGAGTAGATTAAATGCATGAATTTATCTGTAGTGTGTTTCGATAGTTTTATGTATGGAATGAGTGACCGAAATCATCATTTTCTGGTGCTAAATCAGATATAATATGTTAGAACAGCGTTATTCTATTTTTGCTTTGCATCAGCTCATCAAATATGTAATCTTTGTTTGTAGATACTTTTGTGCCTCTGTCAATACTATTGTGTTGTAACGGTGTATTGTATTTTTCCTTGTACTTACCTGCCTATGGGCAGGTAGTAACCCAGGAATGTTCACATACCTGCTTTGATATGTGAAGAAATAAAGTATGCTAAAATCAAATTGTTTATGAGAGCTGTTAAGTTTGTCTACTTAGTTTGCAAAATGTTAATAAATATCATTATAATGGATAGTTAGGTATGATACTTTGCATTATTTTCTTCAGTGCCCTCCCAGGTAGTATATTGCGTTTGAATAGTTTTATATATATATATATATATATATATATATATATATATGTACTTGTATATGTGTATTCTTTTTCATAATATTAGGGCGATTTAGATAATTTCCTTCGCAACCACACGTCCCTTCTTAATACATAATCTACTGCAAGCCTGTTACATCGTTTCATAATAGCCCAAGCTCTTAACTTTTGTCCTTGTTTAATCCGTGTAAAACGCTGTTCGACTATGTTATAGTGTTTCCTACGTCCCCTGTCTCTGTCATATTCCCACTATTAATTTCCCCATTGTTTCCGCCGCATTCTTCACAACCACTTCCCTCTCCAGCTTGTGTTTCCAAGGCAACAAGAAGACAAAGAAGCTCCTCGAAATCGAGAGCAAGCAGGCAGGAGCGGAGACAACGCAAGAAGAACCTGGTCATTTGTCCACCGGGAAATGACGTAAGAAGAATATTCATATTCATTTCACTTGTACGAAGGGTATTCTTTTGAATTATGCAGGACATTACTCTATACAATAAATGGAATCAATATTCACCATCATGAAAACTGACTGTCTTTGTAAATATCTCTTTGTAATTCTGGAGTAAGCCATGCATGTCGACATAAAAGTTGAAGCTAGAGACAACCTAGCAGTCAAAGATCCCGTTTTTAGCAGTACTAGTATATGAGAATGTCGACCAAACCTCCGGCGTATACTAGTAAATAAACCTTATTTCGACCTTATCTTAGTGCATATCCATGGAAATGCCGTATAACATTCGTAAAAACATGATGACGTTTCCATTGTCATGTCTACCAAACACCGAGACATTGCGTCATCATAATCTTTATATTGCTATTTATTTTCGATATTTCTTTTTAGGGCGCAACCAAAGGGTCTTCTCAATTTACTCCGACGACATACAACCCAACCCAGTCCTCTGTCGATGATGTTTTACGAAAGAGAATACCAGGTATTTAGTATGCTTGTATTATCTCCTTAAAACTTGTTGAGGCACACTGCAAATGATATTAATGATATTAATCAAGTAACGGGCCAGTTGAGATGAAGTTACAGGATGAAGCAAGAGCATCATGGTTCGACGAACTTCGTAAACTAGGTCGCACCAAAGATTAGAATGCGGTTGGTTTGTCCAAAAACCATCCTGCAAGTTTACAGAGTAATAAAAGAGTATAGCAATGAAGTTTAGAAACGGGTTCTTGTTTGTTTCCGCCAGGATGGACACAACTCCTAGGGTGCAGACAGCGGATCTGTGCCGATAACGGAACTCTACTGACTTCTGCCCTTTTTCAGAGAACACTCCGATTTCGTGCAATCGTGTCTGGGCCCAAAGGCTTGATTTAGAACAGGGTCAATGTGGGTAGGAAATTGCGATACTTCCTTGATAATAAAACAAATGAATATTTCGTTGGTCTTTGTTTAGGGAGACATCATATTGATTTCCAAATGGCAACAGGGAATGTCCGATTTTCGCGTTTCGTGGAAGGTAGCTGTTGGCTGACCTTCCGAAATCATTGCGGATGTGTTCAATGCGGCACAGCTTGATTTCCACCCCCCCCCCCCCCAAATAAAAAATGATAATGATGCATACTATGTTTTATGTATATTCTGAAAGAGATCTCTTTTTCACGATTAATAATCTTGTTTTGTGGAGTACTAAGACATCTTTCTAAATTTTTATTGGTATAAGGAGAATTCTGAGTCAAATTTTTTTTCCATTGTTTTATCTCTTAGATATCCTCAGCGTAAACGTACAGTGTGTCATCAATCCGAACGGATTAACCACGTCAAGCAGCGCTATGACGACGCACTCACCGCCCGGTATCTCTTCCCCGTCGTCGGTCACCTCGCCGACCACGCCCTTCCCGGCTCTGGCGTCACAGAACGGCTTTCCGTACCTGCCATCACCCTCGGAAGCGCTGACCACGACGATTCAACACAGCGCGTGCACGTCACCATGCAGTACCACAGCGTCCACCCCAGTCACCACGCCCCAGTCGCCGCCTCCACCCTACCCCGAAATCATGAGACAGAGACACGGGAACAGCTGGGGCAGCATGGGTTTGAACATGGCACATCACCAAGATCACCATCACTTCCATCCCGCATACGACCAATATTCTGGTGAGAAGCTTCTTAGTTAAAGATCCTCGTCTGTACCCTCTTATTTCCCCCCCCCCCCAAAAAAAAAAAAAAAAAAATTGAAAGAAGATGAGAGCTTCAACTGGTCATCAGGTACCTCCTCTTAGGGGTTTGTTTTGATTAAATTAATTATCATCTACTTGTGAAGCACGGATTAAAACGTTCAAAGTTATATAGGAAGGCGAACATCGACTGATAGAGTGAGTATGACTGGGGAACGAAGCGTTCTCTTTAGGCCGCAAGAGAATAATGCCAGTCCCTTTCCGGTGCTGAGCTTTTCTTACCCTCACGACTTCATTTTGACATGAAATACTGCGTCGTCCAAAATCTGTTTCTGACCATTTTTCGTCACTCCAGGTCATCGTGGTATTTTAATAATCCCAGACTTTCCGCAGTTCAAATAGTTAATTTGCAAAGCAATTGCTTCAGATATTTTTTTTTCTCCGAAATTTCCTGTCCCATGACCGCGATCCGGCCTAGACAAACACGCCAAAAGGAAGCTTCTCTTCGCTGAGTCCCATCGTCTCTTCCTCTAATCGTAAAACACTGGCAGGGCAATCCAAACAGAGTCAGCTCAAATCCTCATACTGTGAGAGGAGGAGCAGCCAAGCACGGAAAGTTCAATCCACATGTGTTGGTTGGATCCCCGGACACCTTGGCGTTCACTACCGTTTCCACTTCAAAGCATTTTCCCACGAGCATAATTTTACCCCGTAGCTTCCTCCATGACTGTTTATTTATTGGTGATCTCCAACTCATACCTCTCTCCTTCGCTTACTCAACGTATTCTCTTCTTTCTCCCCTCTATAAAATTTTGTTATATACAGAGGATCTAAGTGACAGTGACTGCAGCAATATGACGGTTTCTGAAGTCGCACAGGTACGGATAACAGCAGTGAATAATGATAATGATGATGATGATGATGATGGTGATAATAATAATGATAATAATAATAAAAATGATGATAATAATAATAATAATAATAATAATAATAATAATAATATTAATTATTATTATTAGTATTAGTATTATCATTATTAGACAGAAAAGATGACAAACATATTTAGCTGTAATGAATTTAAAGTCTGACTCAAACAATAAATCATTTGTTGAGCGCAGAAACTGTACCTATATAATCAGTATCTTACTGCGCTGCACGAGCTCCTTAATGCCGTTCACCACTTTTTATAGCTGATATCTGATACTAATTACTCCATGTGTGGTAACAGTAAATGCACTAGCCGTTTGCATTTGATGGTAAGAGCTCAGCTAGGAATAGGAAAACCCCATTTGAGGAAGAAAGAGTAATTAATACCCAGACAGTTTGAAGTGGCTCGCTAACACAGGTGCCAAATGGTGAGAAAGTTGTCTACTGGTGAACGCTGGTTAGCGAGACACCATAAGAGTGAAAACAGGTTGTTGTGGGTGAGCCTTGTTTGGACGCGACTGGTGCAGCATCCGAACATACACAAACCTTTGGACGGTAATTAGGCTAGCCCGCTATTAATTGTCCAGTTGATTGGCCACTAAATTCTTAAACCAGGTTTGGGCGTGAAACACCAGTCGTGATGAATAGATTGCGTGCAAAATACATGTGAGAGAAAATATTATCTCCTAAGCTGCACCTGAAACCGTGTTTTGCTTTGAAACAAAGCCGCCTGTTTTCATAATACTTGTTCGGCACATCCACTTGTGACTAGTGACAGAAAAGGCCTAGCAATCACCTAAAATCTAAGGGTTCTATATTGCCAGATATTTGTTTCAAATTGTCCAAAATATCTTTACTATTCTTTCGATCGATCTGCATGAAAAGCTCACAGACAAAATGTAACATTTCTCTCTGCTGAACAGCGAGGGACCATGTAAACACATCACACTTTTCAGCTCGTGTGGCAAAAACGTTTGTGGAACAAAAAAACCCCACCGAAATCAAACAAATGTCGGAGGAATTGTGAACAAATAAATCAATAAACTACTTCGTCCGAACGTGAAAGTTATTTTTATGACAGACAAATCAGTTCCTGAATGCCAAATGAAAACAACAATTCTGTTTAACATCTTCAAATAAATAAGTCATTTCATTCGAACATGAAAGTAGTTTGGTGATTATTGTTGTCTGGAGCATAGCGGAAGACATGCCGATACCTGGTGCTCTACAGCCTGAATATTAAAATGATTGTTTTTATACAGTTTGCCGTTCAACTATGACGAAATTTCGATATAACAAAAGAAAACGGCCTGTCCCGAGGACTTTGTTATAGTGTGACTGTACTGTAATAGGAAAAAAAAAATCAGTCAGAAACAAAATAAATCAATAAAGAACAAATGAATGAATGAGTCTAACATGGCGCCATTTTGGCTTTGATGTCATCCTTGTAGATGGTCATGGAAATGCACGGTGAGAGCCCCGACAACAGCCCGCGCGGCGACTCGCCGCTGGATGGAAACAACAACATGGAGCCCGACCCGTCACGTGACTACCTCTTGATGCAGAAGCACATGCAAACGAGGAGGTCCTTTGATAGCGAGTTTGACATGATGAACCATAACAACAGTGAGTATAAGAGGACAACGATAATGATGGCCTTTCAGAGTTTTTCCTCCCCTTTTGCGCGTCTTGAGTTAGATAACAATAGACCCTTTTGCCATGTTGTGGTTTTGCCCAGCAGATGAAAATGAGCAAAATCGGATTATTTCTGATTTTTCGTCAGGTCGTGTCATTAATCATAAGGAAAAATGCTTTTTCCCCCTTTTTTTTTGAGCGGGTCAAGCATATGCCAACGTTTTGTTAACTTAACGTGGTCTTTTGAAAAGGTGCTTTAAAAAGACGATAACGTCACTATTGATGCTAAATTACAGTTTACAAAAAATTTGCGTTGGACGTGAGCGAGGTCAGAACGTTATCCAGAAAATTAATAATCATGATAGCGTTAACTTTAAAGACAGGACTCACTGAAAGATATAACCTTCTTCTCATCTTGCTTTCTCACAAGGGCTGACAACAGATAGAACACACTCAGCGGTAGGGTACGGCCCACCACATAGCCAATACATCAAAATTGAGCCGGGTACCTACGACTCTATGACCAGCATGACATGCCCAAGCAGCCACAGTATGGCGGGTCACAGCTACGTCCTATCTACGAACGTCGGGAACCCTTCAATCCAAGATCAAGGTGTGTACAAATCATAATTGATGAAATTAAGTGTTTTAAAAATGCATTTCATGTTTAATCATAAGGATAGGATGGTTATATAATTCTAGCACAAGAAATGGTGTGGCACTAAAGCCAAGGCCTGAGGATCACAGAAAACATCCGAACGAACCTTTGTTTCTCTTCATCTGTAGTCTAGTTTAGTCATTTACTCTGTTGAAAGGAACATTAAAATAAGTGAAAGTGTAAGTTTCGTTCGTAGGTTCTGTGTTATTTAAATCTATTTTCTCTTAAACACTGACCTTATCTGCGGAAGAAAAGAGCTCAAATGCATGGGCTTTATCTATCACTCTATAACAAATGCATGGGCTTTATCTATCACTCTATAAATGCATGGCTGTAAAAGGAATTCAGCAATGAAAGCGGGTAATACATTTCTTGGAAAGCTGCCTGATGTTGTTGTGTGAAAGGGGAGTTGTTATCTCTGATATTGTAGGGTTACGAAGGGAACAAAGAATGTGATTACTGTCGCGACATCTTCGTGTGTCATAGTTCAACCTTTTTTCTTTCCTGTGATTGGATTTCAGGTTCACCGTACGAACAGACATCGTACACATTCCATCAGCTATGAAGTCATGGGGATCTCTGACGAACAATCTACTCTCTTCCAGTCTTCACAATAAATATGGCTGAAAGACCAGTCACGGCAGACAGCTGACTCGGAGGAGTGCCTGGACTCGGAGGAGTGCCTGGTCTCACCGACCTTCATGCCCATTTCTTGGCCATCGTGAATTCAACGTATTTCTGCCTGGAGATGTGGGACAGTGCTTCCTGTTCAAGGACACCGTGTATACGGACGCACATCCCGAATTCAGAACTCTTGCTTTGTAAGCACGAGGCATCATCGGTTATTACCGCGTGTTAAGAAGAACAAGAGCTGAATTTCATCTCTACGACAAGATAATTATGTTTTTGTGTACTCATTTTGTTTCGACCTTGTTATACTCGTTGTTTTTCCGCATTCGTTGGCAACGCAATCAGGAGGGTTGATTTTGTAAGTCGTTGTCGTTGTTGTTGTTGTTTTTTTTCTGGGGAAATACCGGGACATGGTGAATCCTCAACGAATTGACCTGATAGCGTGAAATGCGCCGACTTTCCTAGAACAATCCACTTTACATGGAGCTCTACACCAATTCAAGCGGAAATAGAGCTCTTTCTGCTTCATTTTCGGAGGCTATTACTGGAGGAAGTGTGGTTGGAAGCAGATACAACGGAGAGACAAGCCACGAAGTCTTTCTACCAGTTTCCATTCCTTTGAGGCTTTGCGTGTGCAAGTTTTCAAACTTGCTCTATTACTTAATGTGAGCGTCAGGTTACAGACAGTCCGACACTTCAAAACAAACTTCTTTCTCGATTTGTCCTATGCACTATTTGGCGTATGGCCGCAAGAATCAGAGTGAAACTTCGCTCCACGTAATTAAGTTGACTTGATTGAATAGTAGGAATCGGACAAACGGAATGGGGGAAAAAAAGAGAATGATAAACTGGAACAAAGAAGTCAAAAAGCTACTGAATCTGACAGATTCAAAGATTTTTTTTTTTTAATAAAAGAGTGATATCGGTCATAGTGATACTGATTTTTTTTTCTTCAAATTTTTAATAATTTTTGTTGTTGTTGCAAGTGACTGTAATAAGGAGATATGGTGTCCACCATAGCAAAACTATTCCAGAGTTGTTGTTGTTGTTTTAGATTGAAAGCAGTGATGAGCTTTAAAGGGGAGGTACTAAATACTGACTTTAAATGATATCTGAAATATCTAATATCCTACAATAGTGCTAGTAATGAGAGCCGAATACTTTATCATCTGTTTTAGTTTGTATGACGATGTGATTTGGACTAATATTAATTTTGTTAAACATGTGCAATAGTTTTGAATTTTTATAGTTTTTTTTTATGCTGTCTTCTACACCACATCGAGCTTTATGAAACTTACATCGTTCTGTTTGACTTCTCTCTTTTCATTAATGTCAACTTGATTAACGAGTGAAGTTTCTCTTTCATTAAACATATTTCCACTCATAAAACGAGGAATATGAATTGACAAGAGATCTGGGGCCCGTTTCGTAAAACTTGTTATCAGTGACGACTGCCACATTTCTATGACAAATTTTCTCTCAGCAAATCAGATGCAAGGATTTCAGTAGCTTGTCACATCTATGACAACTTGTCACTGATGACAAGTTTTATGAAACGGGCCCCCAATCATTACTGTTTTTTATATTGTTGTCGACGAATTCTTGACAACAAACAAACAAACAAACAAACAAACAAACAAACGAGTGAATCATGAAAACCGCTCATTATTAGTTGATAATATGCAATTTTTGTGGTTTTTTATACCAATCTGTGTGGATTAAAATAATACATTCTAGTGATTGCATTTTGTATGGAAGTGCACTTTTACATTGTGTTTATTGGTACCAAAAGCAATAACAGCTACACTATGCATCCATTTCGGCAACAATAGTATCTTGTGATATTAGGTTTCTGAATGACGAAGAAAAGCTTTCATCATTTTTATTTTCTGCCTTGTATTTGTGGACAAGCCTATAAAGTTGTTTTCTTATTATTTTTTTTTTGTGCTCGTTTTTGAAAAATGCTTTCTTTCATCGTCTTGAATGAAGCAGTATCAGCATGTAAGCATGTCAGTACCAATGTCCACAGCGTTTTTTGTTTTTGTTTTTGTTTTTTGACAATCAGTAACACCATGTGAACCGCGTGCACTCATGTACGCGTGGTTCATAGATTGAGAGATACTTTGCAAGTTTGTTCTGAGGTAAGAATGACAAATGACAAATGAATTGCGAAAAAAAGTTCGTTTCGAATGATTCGATTTTGAAAGTATTACCTGCACTGAAATATGTTGTACATTAAATTCAAAAAGTAAACAGACCAACAGCTCGTTCCTGCAATCATGTGATTGTATGTAGGGCGACGCGCTTTCACATGGTGCAAGTTTTTACATTCGTAATACTGTACACGCTCGCCGAAAGCGAGATTGATTATTGCAGTGATATCTGTCGGTACTATATATGAAAATGTGTTTGTTCGTCAACAAGGTATTACGTGCTTTTAGAATATAATGCAGTGTGTCCGAATGTCTTCGCTTGCATTCCTTTCTGTCTTCGTCTGCAATGTTCTATGCCTATTCTCTTTACCTGTTCAATTCGTGACCAAACTGTAGAAAGTGAAAATGATTTCAATGAGACTGTTTGTATTGACGTGAAGTAGGGCGCCTATGCTGGTTTTTTTCTATTGATTCATTCGCCTATACCACCGATTTAACGCGCAATGACAGAGTGATGACTAGTAGTAGTATAGTATGTCTTAATGAATTTTGTGCGTATATATGCTACTTGATTAAAGTATGAAATAGTGTTCTTGTGGTAACAGCTCGTGAGATGTTCAGTGTTATTGTCATAGCTTATCAGTTTCATTGTTTGTGTTGTTGCTGATTGGCAGTCATTTATGGTAGTGCAAATAGTGTGAACAATGAATAATCACAACAGTGTGGTTGTCATTGTTGGCTTTACTTTATGTCTGCCAACAATTTATTCTTCCTCCTTTTGTAAAAAAGAAAAAAGAAAAAGGAAAAAGAAAAACAATTTGTAAATATAACATCATCGCGGTATTCTGTTGGGTGTGTTGTGTTTCATTGCTGAATACTACAGTTCTACGTAGGCGTTGTCCAGAGCAACATTTAAACATGGGTGGTAACAACGGCAACAAATCAAATATCATTGAATAGTGGAAGGGCTCGAAGTAGAGAAGAATTTTAGTTCCGGTTGCAATGTCATGCGAAACTTTTCAAAATGATAACAACAAACAAACAAACAAAACAGTACTATTTCCAGTTGTAAACGCATGAATGGTATAAGTGTGACATAAGCTCTGTTCAGTGTCGGCATTCATTAGTATACCTTTCAGAATTAGTTCTGTGTCGCTCATAACAAGCATATACATGTAACACCAAACCATTCTTATTGTTGCTGGAATAACTCAAAGACGACTGTACAATAAACAAATCTGGCAAATTTATAAAACAGGAACAACGTTGAAAAAAAATAGATGCTCTGTAATACTTAACACTTACTAAAGTGTCCACTTGATAGCCTTCATTTCGAGAGAGTCGACATGTAGGCCGTACCCACTGTGATGAACTAATGATGATGCAGTTGTAAAATTATCAAATCGTTGCATGTTCACAGAAAACACCAGTCCTTATGGTGATATTTTGACAGCGTAAATGTAGCCGAATATCATCTGAGATTGCGCGACCTCAGTGGAATTTTAACGGCATTGAGGTATGGTGAACAAAACCCATGTATAGGTAAGGTCAAAAACTGACCACAGTGTTTGTGGTGCGTGTTAGGAGTAACCTTTAAAAGGTCCCTGTTTATTTTCAGTCTTTGTCCTGTAAGAAATATTCTTGTATTGTCGTTATGAGAATACTGTTTTTTTCTTGTAAATAAACAAATTTTGTACTTTTCCTCTAATTCTTACACAGCTTTTCTGTCTCCACCTCTCTCAAGGAATGAATCAGGTACTGACTAGAGTATGGTAAATCATCACTGTAGGTCTTCAATAAACCATCGTTTTACTCCATAACAAGAAATAGATTATAAGGTACCATTCAACAAAGAAAGGAGTCAATCCCATGTGGACACCTTTCCTGACTTTTCGTTCTAGTCCAAAGCTCCGCAAGTCTTTAAAAATTACCGAGACCACTCATTGTAATCAAAGCAAATATTCAGTTACCCTCTCCCCCTCCCGCTTCCGTTACTTATCACACTTCGAGTAGATTTCAGTAATTTTCATTGTGCAAATACAGACTGAAAGGACAATGTAAATCCGTTGGTGACAGAGTGTATTGTGTCTATGTGTGTTGGTGGAATTCTTAAGAAGCACAAAATGAAGTTGTTCTGTTATGAAAACCGACATACATCTTGTATACAATGGCTTCCATACGTTTTCTGCTATTCACGGCATTTTTTTTTTTACATCAATGGAATGTGGAGAATGTTTGTAAGAAAAAATAGAACAAAAAATATAGTATTGTAGTTTGCCAATTTGCATATGGATCGTCAGAGACCTTAAACCTGTTGTTAGAAAATACTCCATAAGATGTAGACGAGCTTCCCGTCATATAGCTTTCGTGTTGACATTTTGTCAATTTGTACTAGATTCGTAATAAATTTGATACCTTTGCATAGCATCATGCATTCTTAAATTCGTTTTTATGTCATTCTTACTGGAGAGAGAGAGAGGGGGGGGGGGGGAGGAAAAGAAAAAAAAAAGAGAATATGATATGTACATATATATACATATATATATATACATATATATAAGCCATAATACCTCATGTCATGTGTTTGTGTGCATTCATATACTCGCATAAGTTCTTTTCACAAATTATAGGTATAAGAAAGAGAGAGAGAGAGAGAGACAGACCGACAGACAGACTCTTTGTGTCGGTATATGTCACCAAGTACAGTGTACACGCAATGTCATGAATACAATGCATTTATTTATGTATTTGTTTATTCATTTCACCATATTTTGACGGGATAACAACATCAGCACGTGACTGCCGTTTTACATTAAAGTCCTGTACAATCCAAGTATATAAATGTAAAATCACTTTTCATAAACATTAAAAAGAAAAGTTTGAAGGAGCAAGACACCCAGTTGAGAGCAGAAATAACCGGGTGTAGAAAATGACAAAACAACGTAGTCGGGAAAGTAGTTGTAGTAAAACAGCTTTTAAATGGTATACTACAATCAAACCATTAGCCTATAAGGAGCTTAGAGGCATTATTTACCATTGGCAGATGAATCAAAAACCCACCTTCAGTGCTTCAAAATAGTTCTAAAATGTGAGTTAAGGATAGAAACAACCAATGTAAAAATCTTGATAATTGTAATCAATGTTAAGTATTGCTAGATATACAAAATATTAACAACAATTATAATACAACTATTTCTTGACTAAACCGTCTGCAGTTATGGTTTATTTGTTTGTTTTTATTTCTGCATTCAATCAGATGCAATTTGAATACAAACTTCAAAAAGTACAAAGAACAAAGAATAACAGGTGCAGTGAAATAGATCGATAACAGTAAATAGATACACATAGGTGATTGCATTGAGTAATGTAGATACACAGAAACATAAAATAAGATATACAGTATTTTTTCAGTAAACAACAGAGATCAATGAATGCAGGAGACCATCATCAGTTATGGTTTAGTGAGAAAAATAGTGATATATCTTTGTATTTCAGGCTTTATTCCGAAATTTTTATATGGTAGGCCATTTTGTGATACAATTAGCCTACACAATCATATTATGCATCAAATGTGATAACTCGAAAATTTTTAAATCACTGCTCCCACTGGTAAACAATACCTTTAAACAGTCCCCCGACGGGAACTTGAATTCAAAAGCCTTCAATAATAGAAAAGAGAAAATATTATGTCTATATAAGAGTCTACAATGGTCATGCCTATTAAAGGGAAGATAAACCCCAAGATTAATGTGGATTGAGTGAAAGCAGCAACATTAGTAGAACACATCAGTGAAAGTTTGAAGAAAATCAGACAATCGATGCAAAAGTTATGAATTTTTAAAGTTTTGGTGTTGGAACCGCTGGATGAGGAGACTACTAGCGGTTATGACGTATGAGTGGACTACAATATCAAGAAAATATAAAGAAAATACCACAAAAATCCATTTTTCATGAAAATTACAAATTCCATCAACTTGATATTGACAAATGTTAAGGGTAGCAATTATTCCCCCTGCTTTCTGAAAGCGGTTGGTCCACTGCTCTTTCATAATTCCAGAAAAGTGAATTTTTGTTGAATATCCTTTATATTTTCTTTGTATTGTTGTCCACTCATACGTCATATCCTCTAGTAGTCTCCTCATCCAGCGGTTCCAACACCAAAACTTTAAAAATTCATAACTTTTGCATCGATTGTCCGATTTTCTTCAAACTTTCACTGATGTGTTCTACTAATGTTGCTGCTTTCACTCAATCCACATTGCTCTTTGGGTTTACCTTCCCTTTAAACTCAAAGATTTAAAAAAGATGAACTTCATGAAACGTGAAGAAATGGCGGGAGAGACACCTAAACATCTTTCCTCGTTCGAACCAGAGTATGAATTATACAATAGTCATGTTCTTAAGGTGGTTGCAAAATATTGTTAAGTAGTACGCCATTCCCTCACTGGAATCAAATGAAAGCCAGTCTGTTTTAAGAGACGCTGAAGAACTACATCCAATGCTCACACCGTGAATTTGATACACTGTTCAGCCAAATGAAAAATAATGTCTGGCTTAACTCACCAGAACAGTAGAAGAGAGCAGTATAAAACAGAACAGTATAAAACTAATTTCATATATTAAAAAAAAAAAATGTTCACCCTTCTGTTATTGAAAGTAATTTACATATTGATGGGTCACCTCTTGTAGAAAAAAAAAGTCTACCAAATTCCTTGGTGTAATCATTGATGCCAACCTTACCTGGAATGAACATGTAATCAATATAAATAGTATTATATCGAGAAATATATGTATAGTGTTTAAATTGAAAGATTTCTTTGACAGAAAAGTCTCTTTTTATTTTATATAATGCGCTCATTTTACCATACATCACATACTGCAATATGGTATGGGCATATTCTAACAAGGCAAAAATTCAATCGGTTTACCTTCTCCAAAGAGAGCACTCCGTATTTTCACCAACTCACATTATCTTGTAAACTCTGAACCATTATTCTCTAAATTGAAAACCCTGAAAATAAACGATATTCATCCATAACAATGCGCAATATTCATGTATAAGTAAATACACATCCAACACCCTCCCTTCCTCGTTCCACAACCTGTTCAATGTGAAGTCAATCGTCCACGCTTGCCCAACGCGACATCCCAAAGATTATCACCTCCACAGTCCCAAGCTAATGAAAGCTCACAAGTCAATTAGACACCGTGGACCAGATGTTTGGAATAATCTCCCTCAGCAAATAAAGACAACCACTGAATTATATTCTTTTAAGGCACTTGTGAAAAATACATTTTATCGAAATATAAGAGTGTATGAGTGATAAGAAATTTGGAGGGTTTTCATTGAATATAAACAGCTTTTTTATGTAACAGACACACATGATATGACACACAAATACACTAAAAACAAGTTTAATTATGTATCATACGCCCAAACGTTAAATTAACAAAATTGTATTTCAGGGCATGCACAGCACAGCACAACACAACACAGCACAGCGCAACACAGCACAGCACAGCACAGCACAGCACAGCACAGCACAGCACAGCACAGCACAGCACAGCACAGCACAGCACTCATACACAGTATAATAGTAAAGAATGCCTCTCGAAAACAAATAAACGATAACTATTTTGAATTTCCCCTCTATTCTTTTTACCTCACAAATTACTACGCTATTTTGGATTTGATTATTGATTCTATTTTGTAGACACGTCCGTTATACAGTTATGTAAATCGAATGTAAGTTTCGAATTTTACCCCGAGGCCTCGATCCATGTCAAGCTGCTGATTATGATCGCGGTCTCCTGCTTTTCTGTTAATATGATGTCTAAAAATGCTCAATTCTAAAATCAATGCATTCAAATCCCCTCTTTTATTTTTTCCCCTGAAATTCGTTTATTGTAACGACATGACATATTTTGAATGAATAATCAATCATCATCTAGATAATTTACAACCGTTATTTTCACTATTTCCTTCTCAACATTTTTTTTTTTTTTTTTTTTTGGGGGGGGGGGGGTGATATTATGCTCTACGTCTCATACATCGAATACTGTCATGTTCATGGTGTATGTACACATGTAGGTCCTACTTTGAATTAATTTGTAAGACAGTATGCTATAATGCGTCGTGTAATATTAAAGGCATGATTCACCATTGTTGTAGATGAAACAAAAACCCAGCATTAGTTCTTCAAAATAGTTCTAAAATGTGAGTTAGGGATAGAAACAACTAATGTGAAAATTTGAACCAGTATAATCGATATTAAGTATTGTTAAATACACAAAATGTGAACAACTTAAATAAATTCCACCCCCAAAAAATAAACAAACAAACACGAAACTCAATCAGCTGTCGAAATGAATTAGCTCTGCATATTGAAACGCATGAACTCGTGTGTACATGAAGGTAAGATGTTTGAAACCAGAACATAGTAAACAACAAACAAACAATCAAACACTAAACCCCATGCTATCTCCAACGGTGTCTTACATGGTTATTCTGAAAGGGACTGTGCAGTACTGGTTGAGGTGGGGATTCATGTTTTGAACATTCCTAACTGAGATAATGAAAGGCCTCTTATGACACATGAAAGTGCATGTAATTTCAAGAAGGATTCAATGTTTATTTGATGAAAATTGGTTTTCAAATGGCTGAGATATCCACACAAAAAAAAGTGCTAATAATAAAAGGCGACATGCCACAACTTTATTGGGATCTCTTTGTTTCACCTTGTTTTTGGATATCTCAGCCATTTCAAAACCGATTTCCATCAAATAAACATTTGATACCCTTTAGAAGTGCATGATTTTTGACATCTCATAGAGTGGTTTCTGAATATCTCGCAAAATGTTAAAAGCTAAATCCTCACCTCGACCAGAACTCGTACACACCCTTTAAAACAACAATCATGTCATGAATTTGCGAGAACCAATAGCGCATAAAGAAGTATACCATTATAGCTACTGCGGAGTCACGGTTGTGAAGAGTTAGAGCAAAAGTGAATTTTAATGTTTCCGGCGTCCACTGGTAATAACATGGTAAAGTGATATATTATCATGTGAAAGCTGAACATCAGCGAGAAATGTTAAACCATTCTCCTAACGCTATTCTGGTTACTTTACGGGGAAAAAGCTTCTCTTTGTCAACCGATATATGAAAGTTACATTCTATACGTTTCCGGAGATATATTTTTTTTAATCTTTATATTTCTTAAAGTTCAGCAAGAAAGAAAATGAAAGCAGGACGTAAATAAGAGTACACTGATAAAGCAAAAATTAAGCACTTTTAAAACAAAAACAAAGTAAGATAAGGCATGAATTGTAATTAAGGAAACCCGGTTTCCCTACGGACATAGAGGGTGGTAATTAATGGCAGGCAAGACATATAGTGTAACACACCAGCAAACATTGCCATGAAAACCACAACCTTCTCTCCTATAAGGAAGAGGTGTTAAGAGATAGAGAAAACAGGAAACACACTATATAACACAGCTGGCAATGCTCACAAACAAGAAAAAATGATCACCCCCCCCCCCCCCTCCAGTCTCTCTCTCTCTCCCTCTCTGTTGCTTAAAGTACAGTTCGGTACGATGTTTCATTAATGAAACTGAGTAAAATCTAACGGACGGAGCGGTAGAAATTCCATCAAAAGCAGAATGATATACAATGAAGTAGAAAGTTAAGGAATTTTAAAGGATCACATTCATGGTTTCCACGAATATCAGACAAAAATGGGAAGAAGCGATGATGACGTCATCACCGCATAACCCTCTTATTGGTTGGTATACCAAAATATTTTCAGCATCATGTTTTGGTCGATAATTTAGCTGTTGCTACCTCTTTCCCCTAAAATTTATGGTTGCCAAGTTATTACACGAGTATAATTGGATGCCAAGGATAAATGTTTTATTATTATTGATCTCATGTAAAATCTAGCTCCGGAGGTCTCGGGTTCGAATCCCGATGGAATCCCATTTTCTTTGCTCATTTTTCCACTAGAAAAAATAGTGAAGATTTCTGTCCAGTTCAATGGGAGACCAGATAAGTGATGTCGTCATTACATCAGCCAATTCGAATGTGTGGTTGCGAGTTATAATCACTGCATCGTTAAGACATGGAAGCCTTTAACATTCAAATACAATTCTCTCACTTTAGGTCCGTTTTTAACGACGCCTCTTGCATTCTTTTAACTCTTAAAGGAGACCTTCGGATGATTTTTAGACTTTCGCATTTGAACATCTATCAAGAGACCAGTTCTGTAAGTATTGTATTCAGATTTAATGCATACCCTGTACACAAAAGTTGCCTTAAACAACCACAAAGCTTGCCGGGGGCTTGTCCTACCTAGCAACAACTGAGAGAATTCCTGCCTAGGAAGTGTGTGAATGAAATGTTTCTTTACCAGGCTGTAGAAAAATAAAGATATATGAATTATTTTAATTCGTTACAAAAATGGTCTATGTGATGGTTAAATGCGTATTGAATACATAGTTTCAGAATTTATAGTGATTAGGATGAGGAACGAGAATGTTTTCGAAATTCATCACAATAAGCAAATGATGACATATAGCAGCTTCACGTAAGAATTTACGATTTGGTGCTCAGGAAGTAGAATAAAAGAAGAAAGCATGCATAAATTCTACGCAGGTGAACTTGTCAAGCAAGTGGTACGGTAATGAATTACATTGCTACATTACTGGAATATATCAGCCCCCTATGTCATCATTCTTGTTCAGTGTATTATGTTTTGCGTTGCGTTTTCAGAGTATACATTGCTCTATCTGCTCAAGGACCACAATAAATTCGGCAAATCTATACGTGGCACTGGCGATTTATGCATGTGAAATCATATAAATTGTCTGCAATGCCCCTTTCAACAATGAAAGCTAACTTGAACATGATGAGAAATTACCCTTTAAAACAAAATAATGGGACTTTTTTTACGTGGTGCGCAATCACACCTCAATTTCACTTTCGGCCTTTTACCCTGTGGTTGTCTTCGGTGAAACCCATACGATTTAATGAGAGACTTTCATTTATAACAAAAACCATACAACATTGGGGCTTCACAACAGCGTACCTGGTCATAGCTGTAAAAAGACCAATCTCTAAACCCGACATTGTATGCAGAGATTTGAAATTGATAATACAGAATCTTTGCGTGGGATTGGAGTGAATAGTTCCTGCTATGGGGAACAGGTTGTGGGCTTGAAGTACTAGTTAAAAATGTAAAAAGTAAAAACATTTATTCCTTGTTTAGTATAAGCTTTACTTAACTTCTTTAACGATATGAAAATAGGAATGTCTTCCCATCAAATTATATACTAGCTGTAACGACTCAGCAATGATTTCGGGAGAGGAGGAGTTTAAAAGTTGCCGGACTATATCAACGGGACATGGTTTTATAAACAAACAACCAAAGGGAGGAGTTAGAGGCAACCACATCACCACATCTTTTGCATAATGTATATGATGTACACTCAGCAAAAAAAGAAAGTAAACTTTTTTTCGAGGTCATACTTTTTATGGAAGATTTTTATGAAAATCAATGTATTATATACCATATTAAAGGTTATTTAATTGGCTATCAAGCTCATAGGTTAATTAAAAAGAAAACTTTACACATGAGTGAGTACATTCGTTTTTGTCCTCCAAGGCACAAAACTAAAAATTGCAAAAATTGACATGTTCTCTTTCATTTGCAAATGCCCTTCACAATAACATTGACAACAAAAGACCAGTTTAACACAACGAGAGACATGAATGAAATAAGGAAAAATAAAAGTTTTTGTTCTCTTTATCTCGTTATTACCTCTAAGAAAAACAAAGTGGGAAACTAAAGGGGAAAAATAAGAATTTTCTGTCAAGTCAAACGTCAAATGACAAAGGGAATAAAAAGCATTAAAGGGACTGTACAGTACTGGTTGAGGTGGGGATTCATGTTTTAAACATTCTTAAGTGAGATAATGAAAAGCCTCTTATGAAATATGAAAGAGCATGTAATCTTAAGAAGGGTTCAACGTTTATTTGATGAAAATTGGTTTTCAAATGGCTGAGATATCCCAAAAAGTGCTAATAATAAAAGGCGACATGCCACAACTTTATTAAGATCTCTTTGTTTCACCTTGTTTTTGGATATTTCAGCCATTTCAAAACCGATTTTCATCGAATAAACTTTTGATACCCCTTTAGAACTGCATGCTCTTTGACATCTCATAGAGTGGTTTCTGAATATCTCCCAAAACGTTAAAAGCTAAATCCTCACCTCGACCAGAACTGTACACACCCTTTAAGATGGTTAAATGAGCAGAATTTCTTTATTTGTTTCTTTTAAACTAGTGATTTAAAATCCATGTGACAATTTCAAGAACCAAACATTATTTACAATTTCCTAATTAAAAAAAAAAAACCCTCAAATTTGTACCATTTTTGTTAATTATTACTTCTTCTCTTATTTCATTTGAATTTAGATTTGACATAAGATGCTTTATTTTCCTCCATTATTTCTAGCCTTAATTGGTCTTTTAGGCTTTAAAGATATCATAGAGATCAAAGGTTTGTTTTTGCAACTTAATTCATGTTTCTTTTTGTGTGAAATTTTTTGTTTGTTCTTATTGTTCTATTGAAGAGCACATACGCATGAATGACAACTTGTTCAGTTTTGCAATTTTTACTTTTGTGCCCTGGAAGAGAAGAACGATGGTGTTCATTCATGCGTTAAGTTTACCTTTTTGTTGACCTACCAGGTTGATAGCCAATTAAATTATCTTCAATATGGTATATAATACATTAGCTTTCAGCTAAATATTCTATGAGAAATCTAAACTTGAAAATGTGTTTACTTTATTTTTTTGCTGAGTGTATAATATAACCGATAACATCGACTTTGAGTAGTGAGTATATACAAGAAGGTGGGTTTTTCGCCAATCGGCACTCAAAGGACGAAAAAGGTGAAATGGTTAAGTACAGCTTACCAAACAAGGAGTATGGATGTATGGCAGAGTCAAGATTCTGAAAAGTAGCAACAACAGCAATTCTTAGTTACAGGTCTGCAAATACCTTCACTAGTACATGTTATAACATGTTATGCTCTGTGTACATGTTTACTGTCCTCTGACGCTATTTAGATTACTCTGTTAAGCGATATATTAAAGGGTGACGCGACACTTGCTCCTGCGACAATACATTGCTCCGGTCTTACTTTCTCCAAGGGTGCAAGGGTAGGGTTGTGATAGGGTTTTAGGCTTAGTAAGATGCGAGGATTAGGATTATGGTTAGAGTTATGTTTGTGGCTAAAATATATGTTTGGCTTAGCGTGTAAATATTCGTGGGAGCAATTGTTGGAGGAGCAATGTCATGGAACAATATGAAAGATACAAAAAGACCTGCCGAACAAGTAATACAAGCTACACTTTATACTGTCTTCTACTCATTAATTACTTATCGTTAGTTAGTTTTAGTGTTTGTTTACTTTTTTTTTTGGGGGGGGGGGATGGTTTCATCTTTGATGTTAAAGGGCTTTGCTTTCACCTTGATCTGCCCGAAAAACAGAGGAAGTCAAATATAACAAATAATCGTTTTCATTTAAATCGGACAGAACATGAGAAATCGATGAGTATTTCAAGTTTCATACAACTGGAAGGGGAGAGACGGCGCACCACGTTCTGCATACGTAGCATACAGCGTACAAGCAAGCTTCTTATGCCGTGGTCGTATACGCTGCGACTGATAAGTGGACGATTCCACTCTCCAAAGAATGGTAGAATTCACAGAAAGCCTATCATTGAAAACATCTCTTTCTACAAGATAAATAAAATAAATATGAATATTCAAACTACATAGTAGGATGGTTTTGCTTCTGTTAGAATACAAATACTCGTTTACAAAATTACTTTTCAATCACTTTGTAGTCACACCAAGGAGGTGGAAGAGAACCTTCCTGAACCCTTGTTGCATAAAAGTAAAGATCAAACATTATAAGTCAGAAAATCAAACCTAAGTTTGTGAATACTCAATTCTGATTGGCTGATACCTGACTTATGTCTGATTGCATCTTTTTATGCAACAAGGCCCCGGTCAAACAAACATGATATGCTGAAAGGCTAAAGGGCGTATGTCTGCAGTGCTACATAATATGTGTGTATTTACACAGCAGCCGGTGCGTCCGTATAAACGAAAAGAGTAAATTCTGGCGATTCATATTATCTCGTTTCGCTTGAACATGCATACACACACACACATATATATATATTATTATTATATATATATATATACTATATAAATATAATATATAGACAGATAGATAATTGTTATATTTAAGGGCTTGACACTAACTTTTTTCAAAGGGCCACTAAAATCACTAGAAATGCTGGTGGTCCGAAAAAGAAGTGTACAGGCATTAAATACACGTAGAAAACATACCAATCGATTTTGAATATTATAGTTGCACAATTGATCAGGAGATTTTTTTATATTTTTTTCCCCCTGATTTTGAGAATTTGGTGGCCCGCCATCAACCTTTACAGGCCCTGGGTCATCATCAATGTCCAGCCCTATACATACACACACACACACACACAGTATGCCCCAGTAGGTGTGTATCAAATACAAATGTACACAGGTTGTAACTTTGGCCACAGTCTACAAACGACAACTTCCATACACTTTCTGTTTTTGTGTGACTATTTAATTACTGAATGTTAAACAAGGAGGCTTAGACATCAAGGGACACGAGTGCTTTAATCACTTGTGACTTACATCTTACACATTAAAAGATACATAAAGAATAATGCAGGGAATAAACGTACATGTATACGAATAGCTTTTAGGTCAATTTACATTATACAATTGACTGTCAACATCTCCACTTGGAAGATAAATATCATACCAAAATAATTTGACAAGATCAATATGTTAAATATTTGTGCAACAATGCACAAATTCACTCTACTGCTCTTTCGCCGTTTCATGACGTACATGTGACAAAATTACATTACAGCAGCCGTCACGAAAAGAATTGAAATGGTACAAAACATTACCAAATATATGTACTCTGGAATTTATTTTCGTTTCGACCTCTTGGCACTCTTAAGACAGCATATCAAAATCATTTGTATGCACTACATATCATAATGCCCAAATTCTGGCAAGATATGAAGTATAAATGTACTACAGTACACTTGCACCAACCTACATGCGATTTTGTGACATACCAGCACATCCACTTTCCTCCATAAGACCTGCCACATGTTTTGGCAATCTCACATTGCAATCACAACAGCAACATTATTGTTGTTGTCATAGTACAGGGGAATCTTATTATAAAATGGTCCCAACAACCATGACAATTACCCTGTTAACCCTATTTTAACTGGGTTATTTGAGACCAGGTTTTTACTGGGGGGTCAATTTGACCTCCCTTCAGATCTCGGCCGCCGATCGCGCGATCGCCGCAAAATTTTGCCTGAAGATAGAGCTGGATGTCAATTACAAGATTACATGGTAATACAATATAAAAATATTGGCTTTCTATTTTTAGTGAATTAATTATGCAAATTTATGCATGAAATCATATTTTCACCTATAACTCCATTAAAAAGACTGAAGGATTGCTTAAGTTTTGTGTCAGAGTTCCTCAAGACACATCAAACAATTTTCATGCAAAAAAAATAGCACAATCAAAATGAGTTTCTTTTGTTTTTATAGTTTTGTTAATTTCTTATGTATTTTATTGTTTTTTCGACTTTTTGTTTTCTATTGTTTTGTTTTTTTCCAAAATTTGTTGCAGGCACTTTTTCAAGCTTATCTACATTAGAATTGATTAATTTCAATGGTTAAAAGTTGAAATAATCTAATTTATATCAATTTAACACAAAAAAACAAACACAACTTGCATTGGATTTGCACACGATTTCATGAATTTGAGCTGTTTTCGGGTTGACATGCATATGCAAAACATTACATAACTTCAGAACGGTGCACCCAGATGTCGCAAATTTGGTCTCAAAATATGCGGGAGACTTCAATAAAAAAAGTCATGAAACGACACAGTAAAATCTTTGCGCGTTGCAGAATCGTAGCGTGAATTGTCGAAGGGGGTCAATTTGACGCCCCCCAGTCAGAATAGGGTTAAAATATCTGATTTCTCACTATATCAGTGTACATAAACAAAGAAATATAATGAGTTGGGATCTGCAAAATCACCTTTGTTACAAGAGTGCCTTGCTATATTCGACCTCTTTATGGCTAGTAGGTTCCACTGTAGTTAATACCAAGACACGGTTACCATGACACAAAGTTGCTCTCATCGTTCAACTTCTACATGACCCCGAGCCATCATCATTCCCACATGGTGAGAAAGAGTATGAAAAACAAATACCTTGCTCCGTGGGTGTCACAGGAATAAGCCAGTTCGGAGCTAGCTCATGTGCATAAGTACATATGACCCTTCTCTTTTTTTCTTGGTTGATTAGGCACTGCACTCATTTTCAAAGTGACAAAATGCATAAGCTTCCCGACGTAACAGTTAATGGAATTCATCAGTCATGTCTGAACAAAGGACGAGCTTTCGTAGATCGGGTGACCAGAATGGTTCATCACATCACACTGGGGAAAGCATTCATTTCATTTTTCTGTTTGAATGTATTAACAATCTTTTTCTAATGATATTGCCAAATACCATTTTTGGTGTTAGGTGGATGTGCCAGCAAGCACCATTTACACAAATTGATTGAATAATCATTACATCACAGATGCTTATCTTTATGAAACCAACACACCTGTTGCTGTTGGCACAAATGATCTTTTTCTGCTTATGTGTAAAGTGGAACCCCGGGCTGGTTTATCGGTTAGGTGTAAGGGTCAAACCTTGTTCAAACACGACTCTCTGAAGCACCAAATGCCCCCTCTTGTTCACCCCGACTGGTACACGTATCACATTTGTACAGTGGAATGGATGTACAGACATCTTGTCTACAGGCACTGGCACTGTTCCGTTAAGTATGCAAAAAACTGAATGTTTGTATGTTGTATGGCAATTTTGTCATTAATCCCATTGCATCCTTGGATGAAATGCCCACTTCTGTTACTTATTGTCTCATGAAATCGCGGAAAACCCTTGTTCTTTGAGCATAAAACCTCAATGTTACACACAGAGACCACAAGTGACTTAACCCTTAACCCACTGGTAAGCTCATAAACAAGTTTATTTTGATAAATTGTAGAGCAAGGACTATCTTATAAACCTCATGCCTTGAGATTTGATCAACTAGTACATAAAAAGAAAATCAAAACCTTTTTTTCAGAATTAATAAGAATGATAAGACAAACAGAAAAATAGAAATTTGATATTTACAATCATCGCGCACAACCATTGGAGTATCTAAAAGCACAATGACAGGGTGATAAAAAAAGACACATAAAATTCACAAGTGCAATGCAAATCTAAAAAGACAAAACAATGAAAATCAAATCAGTCACAGCTGTGAAGTGTTCAATACATGCGGTGGCATATACATCCCGTATCGAAACTGCCCCGGAGTGGCACCGCGGCCAAGATTTTAAGAGCATGAATGCAAACACACACACAATTTGGAGAGATGGCCTGAAGAGAAAGAGAGATGAGCTTGAGAGAGAGGAACTATCTTTTCAAGTGCTTGTATCACACCCATTACTGTTATCTGGGAGGAGCAATCTCATGATCAAGTAGAGTAAGGACTAAATGGTACTCAGAAATGGCTGTTGAAGACAATACCATTAAATGATAGCATCAGCTCAATATTGCGCACTAGAGCTGAAACTGCAAGTTTGAATCAAAGTGGGCATGTTCATTTTCTCCAAATTCATCAATACGTGCCACATCTCTTGAAAGCACTCAATTCAGTCTTAATAATAAAATCACATTACAAGCCAAAAAAAAAAAAAAAAATGGTCTTATGGAAACATGTTTGGTCCATGACTACTTACAGTCTACATGGCTTTAAACTTGGACATTCACAAAGGGACAAAGGAAGAAGCAGATTCTACTTTTCCCGTTGGTTCTTTTGTAATATTCTCAAAAAGGGACAAAACTCACACAATAAATGCCTTCAGAAAAGACATGACATAGATTACAATGATTACTATGTTATAGGAAAAAAAACTTGAGCTTAGTTAACTCAAACTGCTACCTTAGGATAAAATGGGACAGCTCTTGTGTTCTTTGAACAGTATTGAGTTGTACTTTGTTTGAGCTTTTTCATTTTGACTGTTCATAACTTGTTGATAATTGAAATGCTTTGTCCGCCGCCAGTCCGTAATATATCATGAATACTGACAAAGACAAATACATGGATTAATTGACAAAAACTATCACATATCTATGCATCTGGAACTAAAACTTGTGCTCCATTTACAGAAAGAGCAAGTCATTACAAGGCATTTATAGACTGATGCAACCCCTCCTCCATTAAAAAAAAAAAAAAAAAAAAAATCACCTTTTGATGAAAGAAAACATGAGAAACAAAATACATGATATCTGAGAAAAGATGGAAATGTATATTACATATAGTATCAAAGAATAAATAGGGTTACCATGTCAGGTGCCTACTCTAGAGTCAACAGTTCAGTATTTGAATACTTAAAGACCCACTATCTTTACAGATGACATAATTATATGTAACAACATACTGCAAAATCAAAAAATTTTTGCATGCATTTTGGTTCCGCAAATTTCATGAGAGCTACGACTTGCAAAATTAAAATGCACATGAAAGTTTTTGTCTACGCTATAACTGGATGCCAGTGGGAATTCATGGAAATTTGATATGCCGCTAAAAGTTCTTGCTTTACAGTATATGATGGATTCACGCACACATGAACAGAACAGCAATATTTTCGTAAATTTCATGATCTCTGCAGGATACAGTTACTTAACCCAGACAAATATAAGTCTCTCATCATTCCACAGATTTGGGGGAAGAAGTGGGGTGGGGAAAGTAGGTAACAATGTAAGGATATCGTACCCTTCACACTTAACTTCATAGTTTCTCCAACATTTAGAGATTCACCTCATGGGACCATCCCCTAAAACTGCCAGCCACTGCCAGTCAAGAGTAGCTATCCTAACATCTTCTATGAAATGGGAACCAGGTCACTCTTGGTAACAGAGTCAATGCACGATGCCAAACCTCTCAGAGAATGTGGGCATGAGACTATTAGTATTCAAACAGTAGTGAAATGAAGACAATTCATTGTACAATCAATATAAGTTACTGCAATGGTCACAGGACATACTGCTGTGAGGAACTTATACCCCGCTTATACTGCGGGTGGGTTTCAGAGCCTCCTTGCAGAGGCTTGAAAACCAACTCAAAAAAGCGGTTTCTTGTCTGTTTAAACTGCTCGGGCTGGTTTCACCCCAGCAGGCCCGACTGGCTCCATTCCCATGGTAACCGGGTTCTCCTCCGATACGTGGACTGGGCTCTTGAATTTCTTATATAACCACACACATGATTGAGCGCAAAAGTTGTGCAGGTTTTATCAGTGGCGGCTGGTCATGACAGCTGGTTTGTTTACATTAGCTGGCTATGACCTTCACTGATAAATTCCGGGGTCGACAAAAAAAAAAATGGCTTCTTGAATCCCCTCGCATTTATACAGAAGCCGAAGCTGTGTCTGGATCTCCTTTTCTGAATTCTGTCTGTTTATACTTAGTTGAAAGGCTGCTTGAGGCTGCTATAGAAGGCTTCAGAATGTCCTATTTCCTTACACATGGTAGCATATAAGGGGTATTAATTGCCAGGACTTTGTCATCAAGATCTAAAGTCATGACAATATAGCTACCTCTGACAGTTCCACTTAAATATAAAAAGACCATAAGAGTACAGACAAACACACAACAAGTTCTTAGTAAGACCCTTATCTATCATACCAACCCCCACCACCGCCACCCCTACTCCTTCCTCCCCTACCCCATCCACCACCACCACCACCTCCACCACTGCCTCTCCTACGGTCCCCTCCACTCCTACTTCCCCATCCTCCTCCTCCTCCTCCTCCCCGTCCACCTCCGCCGCCCCCTCTCCGGTCCCCGAATCTCCTGAAACCGCCTCCTCCCCTCCCGCGGAACCCGCCTCCGCCGCCCCGCCGGTCATCAAATGAATCCGAGGTTGCGATTATCAGCTCTGGTAGTTCCGTTGCTACTGTGAGTTGTGCTTCTGGAGTGTCTCGCCATAAGGACTGCATGTTATTGGAAAAAAACAGACAAAACGAAAAATCAGAGATTTTGTCATGCATACATAAAACAAATCGAACTTCCCTATAAATACACTGTGAACATAGTCATTTGTGAAGTTAAGATCACTCGTTAATATGCATACTGCTACTGCCCTATAGCTGTTATTGCAGAATTTCTCTTAGAGCTATTACTAGTGAAACCAAGCTAGTTACACAGATCTTTGAATAAACACAGACCATACATGTACGCGTGGTCCAAAGATGGGCCTTTGAAGCCTCCCTGGGGTCTACACAGATTGTGAGAGCACTGCCCTTACCCAGTCCTTACAGTTCAGCTGCTCACACAACCTGTAGAGCTTGGACGCGTATGTCCTGCATGGACAAATTCTTAATGAATCGTTCATTTAGAACTAATGAATTATTCATCAGGTGGAATACAGCTAAGTATAACTGTCTCACATCTTACAATTTCTCTACATAATAAACAATTCTCTACATTATAAACAACTGCCTCCGTGAGGATTTTTAACTTGTGCAAGAAGTTCACGAGATTAGTGCAATGTTAGGAAGTTCCCTGGGAGACAGAAGCAAGAGGCCAGTCTCCTTTATGTGGATACACTACAACATTGAAATTATGGCCAAAGCAATACACTGATATTTCACCAACGACTGCCACTTGCATAGTGACAAATTTCATAACTTCAGAGCCAAATCAATGTTCCCATCACAAGGTATACATACATATGATTCATTTCAACAATCAAAAGGTTTTGCTGTAGTTTCCATGTAATTCCAGATGCTTGATCTACCTTGAATCAACTCTTAATACTGAATAAGTTATTTCCCTTAAATGCCACAGCAGTCAAGGAGGGGCTTTGACATGTCACGGCAATGTTTTATATTTTTCACCTGACATCTGGATTTGGCATTATAGCATCATGCTGTAAATTGATGACCTGCTTGACACTGAGAAACTTACAAATAATTTGTGTTGGCAAACATTAAGGACATCTAGTTGGAGATCTTTATCCTTGGATTATCATTCATTCACTGTGGTTGAATGTTTAAGAACAAGGCTAAGATGGCACAAGAGAACCCCAGAGCTTCTCAGGACCTTAAAGGGATGGTACAGTTTTGGTTGAGATGGGGATTCAGATTTTAACTTTTTGCAAGATAATTTGAAACCAAATATACGAAATATTACACAGGATACGATTTCTAAGAGGAATTCAAAGTTTATTTAATGAAAACTGGTTTTGAAATGGCCGAGATATCTAAAAGCAAATAGGTCTTAATAAAAGGTGGGACCCACCTTTCATTAGAACCACTTTGTTAAAACCTGAATCTCCATCTCAACCAAAACTATACCATCCCTTTAAGCAGGCCTCAGATTCTTGTGCCAAGTAAACTGAAATACTTGAGAAATAGCTTCAAACGGAAGAGTGACTTGGGTCATGTTTGTCTGGAGGCTTACCAAAAGATGGTCCTTGTGGTCGTTGACCACATCAAACACCGCCGAGGTTTGGTCCACACAGATTCTGATCCCCTTTATGGCACTCCGCGTTTCCCGGTCGAGATATCGACCCAGAGTTCGGAAGACGTCACCCACATCGAAGAGGTGGGACTGTGTCTCAAGGAATAGAGTTGTCTTACCCTAGTTTCATGTAGGAGACAAGAAATTATCACTGCAAAGTGAAATGCCAACTCGGGATTGTCTGTTTTTTTTATTTGATTCAAATCAACAGACGAGAAGATTTTAAGGCATATCCCTCAGCTTGAATTAGAAACTGCACAAACTTGGCATTCCTACACATGCAAAGCATGCTGAGGTGGTAATTGTACATTTTCTGCCTCAACTAAATACTGTAAGTCTGCATGACTTACGCAATGACAGATTTTTAAATTTCTAACCATTAGAAACAGTGTTGCAGTAAACTACAGCAGTATGATGTCATGGTGTATGATGTGCAATGGTGAAACAATGTTTGACTACCACTTTCAATCCAACTAAATCTAGTCTACCCAATCAAATTTGAGTTTCCTCTCAACTCTTACTATCAGCATCTTAGGGCACTGCCAAATTTTTACTAGGATACACCACAATATCACATGATCAAGAAAAGAAAGTAATAACTGATTTCTCAACACTCTTGATGCTTGGACATATGTTCTTAAATTGAAGTTATATCATTTGATAAATGAAGTGTTTAATGGCACAGGACTCTCATTTGTTCTTGCTGTGGTTTTGAATATTCATGTTTATTTATTTCTTATTGTTATTTAAAGGGGGGCAAAGTTGTTAGTGACAAGTACATTGTATGTACTCTGAAAACAAAATAAAGAACAAAAGATATGCCGACAAATCTGACAAAATGAGAAAAAAAACTCTCCATATTGCAAAATGTACAAAGCCATTAAGTATCCAAATATTTGATATGTGGTATTCAAATTGGTGCCTGTTTTCCTGCAAGCATCAGTTTCTTCAACAATTAAAAGCGCAGACAGTTGAAGAATGAACAACTCACAAACATCATAAAAAGCTGTTAACTACATCTTTTGTGAGGCTACCATTAATTTGAAAGAAAAGATAAGTGCAAAATGAGTTTGATAACTACCCTTTGCTTTCAATATGAGATGAAATTCTGTCATCAAGTTGTACCTCCTCAGACGGAAAACAGAGAACAAATGTAAGAGAAATAAGGGAAGCACAACTCTTTATCATCATCATCATCATCATCATAGTTACCTCTTCAGCTGTGAGCAGTGATCTCGTCTTCATGGCCTTTGACCCCGAGATGTGGGCCAGGGCGGCAGCCAGGGCTTCCTCTGCTCCCTTCTCCGCGATGATCTCTCGGGCCGCGTCCCTGAACAGCGCCACCATGTCTGATGAAACTTCGTTCAGAAATCTGGCAGAGGACAAGAATGTACAGCCATGCATGTGAGACATGGGTTCAGGAATCAGCAAGAAATTTCTCTTTTCACACCGAGGAGGAGGCAAGACTTTAGGCCTGGGAAATATGCTTTGGATCCACAAAGTAGATATTCTACTTTCAGTATAATCAGTCACAGTTTCCCTCTAAAAGCTTGGCACGATATAACGAAGTAGGTGTAGTGTTTTTGTATTTTTTTTTTTTATATTTTGGAGGTTAGGAATGACCAATATAGAAACAAGTAAACATATGAATTTCAAAGCAGCGAATACCCTCTTTCAATATTTGACACAAACCAAAAGTTCTTATCCTTTTGTTGATTTTGTGATGCATGCTCATCCTATCATCCTGATACATGGCATCATAATCAACTCTTTTTTTTCCGTTTTTTTTAGGGGTCCTGTTAGTTTGCTGCAATCTGGGATCGACAGACAGGCAGACAGTTTTTTTTTCCTTGGCAGAGTAGCCAAAAACGAAAGTTAAAATCCCAAATGACAGGGAGAAGACATGGGCTGATCAATTTTCAATGTGATCTTCAATAGATACATTCTGTCCAGGTCTGAATCACATTCAGACATACTTCTGGTTAAACTCAAAATACTGTCAACTTCTCTTTCACTTTCTTACAAATCTCTTCTCACAAACAGGCTATGAGGCAAATGAATGTTGGTTTTGAAATCTAGATGACATACACAAGTGGATATTTCATACACAGATGGAGCAGTCATCCTGGTCTGTCCCATCAAGATATGAATGCAGGCCTTCTTTCATGTATTATACATCTGTTAGTGTCATACAAAGCATATAGTTTTACTTGTAATCATGATGAAGAACACACTTTAAGGTTGTCAGTCGTCGATGTTATACATGCGCGCTATTTGTTCACTTGTCTGCACTTAGTAGGACAATGGAGGTTTGTATAGCATGCAGGGAACAACAAACAATTAACTAATACTGTCAGTTTCTGACTGCTCGAATCTGGTGCTAATTAAGTTTGCTCAGCTGGATCCAAAGCATTTTGCGCACATCTTGATCGTGTATAATTGCCCCTGACTCTTACACCCCATACTGTAGAACACACACAGCCAAAGAACTGCGCTCAACTGGAGTTGACCGTTCCAAGTGTATGCTTTGGTTTGCAAATGTACTACGGTGCACAACGAAAAAAGGGTTATTCAAGCGAAGAACCATAATATCTGACGACCGACTCCCTTTACGTTTCTTCTTTGTACCCTTCGTCTAAATAATGATCAATGGCTTTCTAAAATTTCAGAAGATAGTCTCGGGTTTTATATTAAGTATAACACATTCAAAAAATTCATTTCAACATAAGAAATAGATTGTCACAACATCAGACTGGACTGCAATAAATGTGTAGCAATGGCTACAATGTTAAAATTCTGCAAACGAACAAATTGTTACACAGTTGAAACAAGGTGGGACAGATCATAAGCAAGCCTAGAATATCACTCTTACTATGAGTCAGGAGTGGTGTCAGTTCGGTAGAAAAACATTCACTTATTGGCAGGGATGTCAACCTTCTAAACCGCATTGCACTATTCTGAGGGCTGAAAGAGCATTTTTTTTTGTGTGTGTGGAAAATCACTATTTTTCCATGAAACCTGCTGTATTTTTTTGAAAAAAAAACACACACATTACAACAATACTGAATAAAAGTAACAGTTGGCATTTCTATACTGGGTAGGAGAGAAATGTCTTATACAAGAATAGCTGGAAAGACTTTGAAAACATGCACATCAACGAGTTACCTTTCCCTTTGAGGTGACTGTTGCACCACATTAACGAGCAAATTTGCACATTGCATATCATGTTATTATGGTATTGAAACAATTTGAAGGATCACTATGCAAAATCCTTCGTGAGACATGAAAATCAATCTGTGACTGCATAGGGCAAAATTGATGTCTTTACATGACATGGTACCACATGGAAAACCATTCAGTCTGTAAGTACTGTCCATTACTTCTACATAAAACAAGAAGTACCGACACAGCGCCCTCAAGCGTTCGATCACTCGACTTACTCAGTGACGTCCTTGACAGACGATTTGATGATGTCACTGGGCTGGGGTGCAGCCACTCGTTTGAATTTGATTCCCTGTGTGAAGAAACAACAGAGAAAACAACATCCGACATGATAATGATATGTTCATAAATATTCCGAGACTTGCAAGTAATACCATGAATTTTTTAAAACTATTTTTTGTTGTTCTTCATATGATGAATCAACATGTGTGTTGTTTTCATGCACTGCAGACTGAAAAAATGTGTATTGCTATGTATGAAATGTACTTTTCAGCAAACTTTCATGAACCAAATGTAAAATTAACAGCAACGACAAAAATACATACAAAGAGATACAAGTTTTAGATGTGACACTTCTAAGTAAGTAAGCATCCCCCATACCCCCAAACTCCCTACCTCATATGTTAACCTCAAATAGCAGCATCTGCATCAAATCAGTAAAACCACAGGTACAGCACGACATTCACTTCATGGTGCTGACCTCAGCAACTGAAACACATCTCAACTTTAAAATTCAGTGACAGTGGATGAAAGTATCGTGGGGGATACCCACCAGTCAGTGAATCAGAAATACACCTGACCCAAGAGTGAATACTGGTTCATGCCATTAAGATGCCTACAGATGCTATCGATATCTTTGGAGGATGCTATGCGAGAGTTTGCTGCAGATGGTAATTACTTAAAGACATGGTAGCGTGGGGAAACATGGGTGGTACGACTGAATCAATCTTCATGCACTGCCACCGGGGTACATTTGAAATTCACAAATAGTGCCTGTCAACCGCATGTCAGTGAATACGTGAATGGAAGCATATTATGCTAATTGGTAATAGTCAACTCTAGTTGAGATTTTTTTTTTTTTACATGGAGATCAGTGATAAAGCTGAGGACAATTTGTTTTGGGGATTCTTCCAGACATCCAAGCTGGGTCAGCCTTCCCACTCCATAGTATCCCCATGTTAAAGGTACTAGCCCACATTTGCAAACCCACGAAAATCAAAACTGCATAAAACAGGTCCAATATGACTTCAAGTACAAGTTATAACAGTAACATACCTCACCTGTCGCTCTTTGTCTATACCATTCGATAAAAGAGAGAAAATCATCGTTTTAAAATCAATTTTCAAACTGGGTCAACCCGACCCAAAATCGAATTACGAGCACGGGCTATAGCTACGTACATTGTACATGTAACACGTACGTGGACCGGAGCTAGCGAGCGTTATACGCATGCATACGGATTACGGTGCATTTTCATTTATTTTTATGAAAGTAATGGACTAATTGGAACGAAATTTTGCACAGGTGTTACTGCAATCATACCCAAACTCCATGCTAACTATGAGACCAATTGCTGCAGGTTTACAAATGTGGGCTAATACCTTTAACGGGTCTTAAAATCAACAGTCTTTTTGTGGCAGTCTCAAGAAGCAAATTCCCAATTACTCACCGCTTTGTATTCCACCTTCTGCAAGTCCCTCTCCTCGGCTCGTTTGTAGAAACAGACGCAGACTCCGTTCCTCCCGGCCCTGCCTGTCCGGCCGGAGCGATGGATGTACGAGTCCACATCCTGCGCACAGATTAAAGACGAGAGGACACTCATTTTAACTGTACAGACATCCTGACACCAAGTTCTGCCTCAATAATATTTCATGAACCTACATCCTAACTCTCACTTGCACATGTCTGAGATTGAGATGACAACTGAAGAAACCAAAAACCTGGAGTATACATATAAATGCATACTTGTCAAAGTTATTTTGCAGATTTCAATGTGGTGTCACTTGTGAGACTGACAAGTACTTTGGCAATTATCACACTGTTTAAGCACATTACAGATGCACTGGTGTTTCCCCATCTTCTTGAGTACTGTACAATTTAAAATAATCACATCAAATGTAGAGATTCTTCATTCATTTTTTTTTCTTTTTCTTTTTTTTTTCCATGAGTGGACTCTTGCTTTTATGTCTAATATTTGTCCAGTGTATTTTTTTTTTCTTTTGAATGACTTTTGCTCACTCTTTCCATACGTTGAAGATATCACCACCAGAGGTATATTCATTCACTCACAAAGAAAGAACAAAATATTGAAAGTAAATTGATCAGCTCAATTTTCATCTGGTATTGTAATTATACCATATGCCAAGTGCATTAAAATCCAATGTAGAAACTGATTGATAACAGCCAGTAAATGGAACTGGAATCTGTGGCTGCTCTGAGATGCTGTTTCGGAAGTGAACAGCATGGAGTGCAAATCAGACTGACCTTGGGAGGGTTGCACTGGATGACCAGGTCCACCTCAGGGATGTCCAGCCCTCGGGCAGCTACGTCTGTAGTGACCAGACATTGAAACTTGCCCTCTCTGAACCCCTATGATGTGAGGGAGACAGGGAAAAAAGCAAAGGAGAGAAAGGAATAAAGCAGACAGATATTTCCAAATTAAGGTAAGACCAGATTACTGCACTACATACCAACCATCACATTCCAAACGAAATGATCAAGCTCACTCTTACTTTGCTCCATTTAACTATCAGCACAATTGTCAAAATGTCACAGACTTTTTTAAACTAACAGTCAGCTAACAAAGATTAACAAAGATTAGTTCTCATTCATCTCATTATGGCACTAAACAATTATATATGAGAAGATTAACGAATCTGGATACGTTAGTAATATAAAAATCAGAATATCAATGTTTTGAGAAGTTTCTAAACCTTCTGGGGAGATAAGATATCCAGTATGAGTGCTTTAAAGCCAAAACATAGTTCACAAAAGGGCTCAAAATTCATCTTCCTCCATTTGGATTTTGTTGCAATAAAAAAAGGGTTTATCAAGAAACTTACCTGGCTGAAGCGATTTGCCAGGATGGTGAGCTATTTTTGAGTATTTTTTGAGATCCAAAGTGTAAAATAATTTTTATTCCAAAGGGGCCCTCCCCATTCAGCATTGTGGGTAGGTAGAACGTTAAGTGATGATCGATTGTGCCCTAGCAATCATATTTTCAAACAGGTCCATGCGATTCACTCTAGCGTGGAAGATAGGTGAGCACTGCCATTGCCCAATATGCTGATAATTGATTATTCTATTACGTAGCAATCACGATCAGGTATGCTTTAACACTGTCGTACTTCCGGCAAACCTTTTTAGCTAATATTTTGCATTTTTGTTTCTTACCCAACTGAAATTGTGTTCAGCATTATTTCACACATTTTTTATGCACATGTGTACATTTTAGAGCATCAACAGTACTGCAGGTATATGAGAACTATGTGTTCACTTTAACAGAAAGTTCTGCCTGTAATGACAAAAGTTTGTGTCGGTCATTACCTTGAGAGTGACCTCTCTCTGTGTCTGAGGTATGTCACCATGCATAACCTGAGTTTCCTGCTTCATGGCAGAGCTCATGGCTAGCTCGTTGGCATCCTTCTTGGTCTCACAGAACACCATGCAGCGGCCGTCCAGTCCGCCGTACACCTTGATCACGTCACTGATCACCTCCGGTCGGTCAAAGTAGCTGCAGTTGATGGCTAGGTGCTGTAAGGAGGAGGGGGCATGGTACTGTACGACTGACCATTTTTATCCCTTGGGAAAGGGAGCAAGGTTCACATGAAACCCAGCACGACATATAAATTTCCAAAGTGCAATAGGACTCAAGGGCATAGGATCAAATGATGTGGAATTTGTACCATGCATATCAGAGCTGAAGGTGACATGTAATAAAGACACCCAAGAGAACACCTCAAGAATATGGAAATAGCTTTCGAAAAGATCTCCACAGCAAAAAGTCTTACAAAAATTGGGAGCTTGATCAAACCAAAAATCAAGCTAGCGACAATTAAAACTCTGAGCTTTAATATGGATGAAATGTAACAACAGTCAATATACAGCTGACATGAAAAATGCCATAAATACAGGTAGGGTGTAGAGATCGGAAATCACAAAAACAAAGGTGCCACAATCAAAAGCAACAATGCATGTAGCATTCTGTGGAAGCCATCACCCAAACATACCTACCTCTACAGTGGTGGCAGTTCGGACTCGTTCCCTGCCGACCAGGTCCACCTTCTTTAAGTCCTTGCTCATGTACTTCAAGGCTGTCTGGTAGACCCAGGGTGGGACAGTGGCTGAGAACAGAAGGGTCTGGGGATTCTTCTCTGTCTCCTCTGACAAGAAAATCAAGGCAATTAAAATGTTACGGTTATTCGAACTTGAAAAGGAACCCATTAGATAGATAAGAGTAATACTGGTTTCAAGAAAGAGCACATTCACAATTCAAAGTCAAATCCTAGAGCAAGCAAAATGCACAAGAATTGTCATTCATATATTGCCAACATGTTCCAATCATTCCCTTCATGCGGGACATATCCATTATCAACAGCTGACCCACTGCAGACCCACTGCAATTTTCAATAGATGCTAGACGATGCTCACTTAGTTTGCACCAACCTGTATTGTATGCTGCACTTAAGATTTCCTCCACCTCCTCTGCAAAGCCCATGTCCAGCATGCGGTCAACCTCATCCAGGATTACGTGCCGCAGCTTGGACAGGTCCAAGGTCTTCTTGCGGATGTAGTCCAGGATGCGGCCGGGCGTGCCCACGACGACGTCCAGGCCCCGGCGAATGGCCGACTCCTGCGGCCAGTACGCCGTGCCACCATAGATACAGGCTGTACTGAGGTGGGGGCTGATGAATTCAAAATATTCTGAGATCTGCAGAGTGAGGAACACCAAATACACTGTGTTGAACACTGGCGTCAAGTAGTCAGTGATATGATGTATCAAGTATGAGAGATGGGTGCAGGGCAAGTCTATACTTTCATTACACACTGAAAGCTGCTAATTTTCATGTAGATATTTGAAGAGAATTCAGCATTCTTGCAAGTTGTTGATTTTTTCCAATTAGGGTGCAGCAGAACTTCCCACCCTCCAAAATGGAGTCGATTCCCCCCCCCCCCCCCATCTCTTTTATAGTTCTAATTACCATTGTTGATGATCTGGCATGTATCAAGATGCTTTATTAGGTGAACCGAGTATCCTCTCGGATCACCTTCTGTTTTTGTACGGATTCTTTCTTCTTCTTCTTCTTCTTTTTCTTCTTTCTCCCCAAAAGTTGTGCATCAATTAGCTCAGAAAGTCCTCTTCCTATCAATTTCAAACTTATACCATATATGTATCGTCTCGAAAAGACGGCAATCGAACTAAAATCAAAGTGATCAGTCGACCGTGACGTCACTATGACGTCATTATATGAAAACACATTCTCAATCATATCTCATTCATGGAATAGAATTTTTCAATGAAATTTACGTCATTTATATTTCAAGTCAAGCGCATTCTATTCATATTCTCAAAATTCATCTATACCTTAAAACGTGCGCGTACGCGCGCGTTGAAATATTTGTATTCTCAAATCGAGCTCAAATTTTTTTTGCACACGTTTCAGACCATTTAGAGCATTTTTTGAAAAATTGAAAAAAAAATTTACGGACGCGTACGCGCATATACGCACGCACAGCTCTATGCAATAGAAATTTCCCGTTTTTTCACACTTATCGCCTGCCTGAAATGTTAGGGAATATGTCTACCAAGTTTCAAGTCAATCCGACTCAATATGACGTCATACGGGCCCGTCAAAGTTGAAATTCCGTGCGCGCGTCAATGGCGATATACTGTGCAACAATGCCAAAAAACCGCCAATTTTAAATCCGATTTTACTCGTCAGGATGGACGGTGACCCCCCATTTTCTTTACATATTCTGAAAGCTGATGAGTTGTACATGTCATTTCATGGGTTGGCGATGCTGGAAAAATGATCAAAAGATATCAAATTTCTTAATAAAGTAAAAAGAGCAAATTTTCAAAATGACGTCATCAAATTACAAGTTCACTCGAGCGTATCTCACTTATCCTTGGCCAATTTTCACCCAGATTTCAGTATGTTGTAGCGTACTAAATGCTCTTTCATTCATATAATAACACCATTTTGATTAGATGACGGCATCACCTCGTAATATTGGATTGAAAGTAATCTTGTCAAATTTGACCAGTTTACGTGTTATCTTAATGGGAGTGCAGTTTTTCTGGAAATGAAAATTGACATGACTATCTTTTTCGAGCACTAGCTCACCTATGCTTCGGTGAATTTCTCTAAGTTTTTAATATGTTGTAGCTGAGACTTTGGGCTATCTTAAGTGTGCCCTTCATTTTTTCATACGGTATCGGGATCACGTCCAAAAACTTGGTTGAAATCAAAGCCTATCTTCGATGTATTTTCATATTTCTTTCTTTTTCCAACTTTCTTTGCAGTAACTCAAGAAAAACATACTCTATCACCACCATATTTTGCACATGTTTAGTTCATGTCACGTACATTATTTCATAAAATAACAACTACTTGATCAGACGCCATCTTGGGTATGTAAATTAGGGTCAAAGGTCATAAATGTTTCATCCTGTATCTTGATGAATACATGTTCTATCTTCCCCATATTTTGCACACGTAAAGACCGTGTTACAAGGATCATTTCACAAAATAACTACTTTTTGCTCAGATGCCATCTTGTCTGTGCAGATCGGGGTCAAAGGTCATATGTACTTCTTTCTTTATCTTCGTTATGACATGTTATCTCTATGGGAGGGAATTTTTCTAGATGTGAAAATTGACATGATTGTCTTTATCGAGCACTAGCTCACTTACCCTTCGGTGAATTTCTCCCAGATTTTAATATGTTGTAGCTGAGACTTTGCGCTATCGTACGTGTCCCCTTCATTTTTAATATGGTGTCGGGATCACGTCCAAAAAAGTGGTTGAAATCAAAGATTATCTTCGATGTATTTTCATATTTCTTTCTTTTTCCAACTTTCTTTGCAATAACTCAAGAAAAACAGCCCCTATCATCCCCATATTTTACACATGTTTAGTTAATGTCACGTACATTATTTCATAAAATAACAACTACTTGATCAGACACCATCTTGGGTATGTAAATTAGGGTCAAAGGTCATAAATGTTTCATCCTGTATCTTGGTGAATACATGTCTTATCTTTCCCATATGTTGCACACGCAAAGACCATGTTACAAGAATCATTTCACAAAATAACCAATTTTTGCTCAGATGCCATCTTGGGGGTGCAAAGTGGGGTCAAAGGTCAAATATAGTTCATTCTGCTTCTTTGATAGTGTATACGGAATTCGGTACCCAAGATGGCAGGTCTGACTCCCTTTTCAAAATGAGAATCCAAACATCACACGACCAATGTCCCTAATCTCAGGTGAAAACTCGAATCATTGATTTAAAAAAAAAAATCGGATCACCTAATTTGTCAGTCTTGACAGATTCCGAGTCTAGTTTATTTTTTTTTTTTGCCACACAGAATGAATGCAGTATGGTGATATGTATCCATGTTATTAAATTTGCAACGGATAGCAGTGATTAAGGAAAAGGTAATCAAGATGTCCATCCTGGCATCATGTGGCAACACAATCCTACCTGCTTGGCCAGCTCCCTGGTCGGTGCAAGGGCCAGGACGACTGGTGGTCGTCCACTCTTCTGAGGTATCTGTTGCAACTTCTCTACCAGTGGCAGGACAAAGGACAGCGTCTTTCCCGTTCCCGTACCTGGATGGAGGAAAAGGGGGGGCAAATTCAACAATGACAATCACCAACCCAATACTGGTTTCGTGCTTGTACCATCTATCTGATGCTATTTACAGAAATTACATGATAAAAATGGTTGTTTGGAATGAAATAATGTTAAGAAGCAGATCAGCCAAGGTTTAGGGAATACAGGTAGTGAGAAAACTTTTGCAGTTTAAAGATAATATAAAGTTTTGGTACCTCAAAAGTTTCCCTGAATTTCCTTGTCTTAATTTGTGTTTCAGGTTAAAGTACCTTTCATATAACTAACACTGTGAGACTTACTCGCCCCAAAGTGCTCTCATGTCTTAGTAATCATGCAATTAACTGCGACCAGCAGCCCCATACGCATAGCGATCAGCAGCCCCATACGCATAGCGTAATGGGGCTTCGCATTGTAGCATTCAGGATCATGACAGATTTAGTATCGCGGGTAAATATCAGCTTAAAATCCAAAAATTTCTTCAATTTGAAGACTTACCAATTAAGTTGAAGTATTGAAAACAGGCTTCGAGCAACGTTTGGTTCTGCCAATAGTCCCTTTCTGTTCGAATTGATGACTGAATGTGACTCGGTCGAGAGGACCTTGGGAGAGCTTCATACACTGAATACTACGGCCAGCGCATGCACATCACATGCGCACAAATTTCAAATCCATGAACGGATAAGATGTTTGTGTGCGCATGCGCTGGCCGTAGTATTCAGTGTATGTAGCTCTCCCAAGGTCCTCTCGACCGAGTCACATTCAGTCATCAATTCGAACAGAAAGGGACTATTGGCAGAACCAAACGTTGCCCGAAGCCTGTTTCAATACTTCAACTTAACTGGTAAGTCTTCAAATTGAAGAAATTTTTGGATTTTAAGTTGATATTTACCCGCGATACTACATCTGTCATGATCCTGAATGCTACAATGCGAAGCCCCATTACGCTATGCGTATGGGGCTGCTGGTCGCAGTTATCATGCAATAATGGTTTCGTACAATACGTGTACAGGCTGTACTACCTCGCCGCCGTACGGCGGCGGCTCTGGTACGAAACCATTATTGCATGATTACTCAGACATGAGAGCACTTTGGGGCGAGTAAGTCTCACAGTGTTAGTTATATGAAAGGTACTTTAACCTGAAACACAAACTAAAACAAGGAAATTCAGGGAAACTTTTGAGGTACCAAAACTTTATATTATCTTTAAACACCAGTCAAATTAAACATGAAAATCCAATACCCGTCCTGCTTTTATGACCAAGGTCTTGAAGGACATGCATTGAATGTTGTGGAATCTCAATCTCCCATTTGGGTACAATTTCCTTGACAACTCTCTAATCTTCCTCACACTTCTTCGTATGAAAGAAAGTAAATACAGAAGTGTTATTATCCTGGGATATTTCTGGATAGTATGTCCTTCAAATGCAAGATTGCAAAATGACTTACAAATCTTTTCAGACCTGCACCCCCAGCCTAGGCTGGTTCAAGGAAAAAGTTGAGAACAGTGACTTTCATTTTTTTCTTCAAACTAAACCATCTTCTCAAAGCTATGCTATTTACCCCATACTTGCTCTATAATGATCTAGTGTGTTAGGCTCATAAAGCTGACACTAACTAGACACAACTCGCAGGCATCCTATGGTACCAATGGCAACTACCACAAAAGGCATATTTATGGATGGCAATACATGTCAAGCACAAGTCAAGCACAGGTCATACTTAACATAACCTACATTGTACCTTGGCACTGACAAATAGATACTGTTTCCTTGCAAGTCATCTCTTATTCTCAATGATTCTATGAAATCTCTAAAAACAAAGAAATGAAGCATTCATTCCTGCAGTCATCGCAATGTAAGGCTGACAACTACTTCAAAGTATTGTGATACATTTACAATAATCATTGTTCAATTTCATATTGATAAACAATATAATTCTTTAAAATGCTCAAGATCTGTTCAATTGTCAAAAAATGCACTGCCCTGAAACATCAGCAACCTGTGATCCAATGCGTATGAACCAGATGACAGGGGTGGGCAACAACAAGAATAAAAGAGGTGTGATGGTGGTTGGATCACAAACTTACGTGCTTGTCCAATGACATCGAAGCCTTCTGAGATGGGTTTGAACGTGTTGGCTTGGATCGGAAACAAGAAGTTGATCCCCTTGGCTGCACAAAAAACAAAATAAAACACGATATTACAAAAATATAAAAAATCACATCATGTGGCAATGCTCATGGCATGCAGTAATACTTGAGATGATGACCGATACTGTATACACCATATGTTTTGAGAGTTTTCTTTTTCGCTAATTGGGACTTGTGACACAATTATGACATGCCTGTCTTCATGATCTCAAAAACCATACTGATGGAATAAGAAATTGGCATTGACTCTTTACAGTTGTCGGTATACAGTGCATTTGTGTTACAGGAGACACTATTTTCATGAATTGTTAATTTTGCAAATATCAGTTGACTCGAAATTCACAAAAATAAAAGGGTGAAATATATTGTGTATGTTGAAAGCTTTGGTACTCTATGATGCAAGTGATCCTACTACTGTTGTAGTTATTTTCAAAGGCTGTCACACTGTTGTTTGTGGAGGCAATAAAATGCGTTGTGAGCTGAAGTCGAGCATGTACGTGTGAGGGCCTTCTGAAGTTGGCAAACTCTATAATATTATACATGAGCTGGGAGAAATTCTTACTGTTCCTAGTGAACATCTTGGATCAGTATCCTTGACCGCTGAAATTCCTAGATTCAGCAATTCAATGTCATTGTGAATTATGTATACGCATTATCTGTGCACAAACATGCTGAAGAACAACCCTGGCTGAAGCTTGTACCATGCTGAAATAAAATGAATGAATCAATTAATGAATGGAGCTCTGCTGACTGGGTAATTTTCGCTTCCCAACACCGGTAGCAGAATTGAGTAATTTACAGGTATAAGGAAACAGGACAGGTCTCAAAAAGCCCTCTCTTGCTTCATATCTCCTGTGACAACCCTTTGCTTGTTTCACTTACAACTACTAAACAGAAAGGGTCTCTGACAAAGACTATGTACCTCGGCATACTTAAAGTATGCCGAGGTACATGCCAGAGAATTGATCTTCTCAACATTTTTTTTTTCTTCTTTTCTTCCATCTATGACTCTTCGGACCATCATGGATGTTCTGCTGCAAATTCACATACCTTTGAGACGCTCTATTGTCTTTGGTCCAATGTCAAACTTTGAGAATGCCCCCTCCATCTCTGCACTGTCAACATCCACATCCTGACAAAAGATAATTGCAAAAAGAATTCTGAGGCTGAACACACAGGCAGTTATTTTCCAGATTTGCCTACGACAAGATTTGCTGATGCACACAAGAAATTTTTCATTTCAGTTATTTGTTTATAAGCCAATGATGGACATTAAATTCTCAGATGTTTTTTTTTCCTTTTGTAGACTTAACCACAACATTTATATTATAACACGAAATGATAGTCAGCAAAATCTGTTCTAAAATTTCAATGTGTAATCACAGGTAGTATTCATGGTCGTGTCCGATGCACTTGAAAACTGATTTCCATCTCTGCCAACTTAAAAGATGTCTGTATGATATAAAGACATGCAAATCACACAATAGAATCACAATGAGTTTGATTGAAGGAGACATTCATCACTCAATGCCTACAGAGACAAGAAATCTTTCTCAGTATCAGAGGAGCTAAGAGAGCAGACTCGACAGTGAGTGATACTGTACCATGTTTTCTGAAGCAGTCCCCTTCTTTGTCTCAGTGCTACATGCTGAACTCCCTTCAGTTTTTACTTTCTTCTTGGACGTAACATCGCCATCCTCCTCGGAAGAATCCTGCTTTCTCTTTTTCTTCTTCTTTTTGTCTCCCGAAGTTGATGACACTGATGGTTTCTCATCTTCTTCGGCACTGCTGATTTTTCCATTTTGTGACGGCTTTTCATCTTCAGGTTTACCTTTCTGTGGCCAACAGAATAGATAGGACAAGTTAAGAAATAAAAGAAGAATTCACTAACCCTGCAGAAATCTGTACGAGGTAGAGTGCTAGGGCTAGGGTTATGTCCCAATAATACAACATACTGATGACATTGAATCAATCATCATTGATTCAAATCAACAACAACCTCCTTCCCCTTCTGCCACAGTACTGAGTGAGAACTGTCAGCAAGCCTCTACTCAAAACAATGGAACCTTGATCAAATAGGCTGCTGCAGCAGCATCAGGCAGGAATGTCGAAACAGTCAACGTGGATTTGGGTTTCAGGACTTCAAGAAAAAAGAAAATATTATACAGTGAAACCCCGTTATAACGAGTTCGGTTATAACGAGGAACCGCTTATAACGAGATGATCGCGTCGGTCCCGTTTTCCTTTGCGTGTAAACCTATGGCAGAACGAATCGGTTATAACGAGTTCGGTTATAACGAGATTCCGGTTATAACGAGGACAATTTCGGTGCATCATGATAAAGAAAAACATAAGCAATTTGATCGGATATAACGAGGTTCCATTTCTTGACTAAATTGCCGCTTTCAAACACGCGACAAACGAAACACTGAAAACCGAATTCACGCTATCCACGTCTTTTTCCGTTTTGCAGAGAACCGTTCCTTCCATGTTTTCTTCTAAATCACGCGATAAGACACAGGAATGCCTTCCGATGTTCCTACTAAATCATTAAACATAATCATTCGATTTTCTTTTCCGCGAGATAGGCATGCGTGATATTAGGGCAGACCACACCGCAACGAGAAAAAAAAAAAAAAAAAAAGATAACGCATTCAAAAACTATTCATGTAGCGACACTTGTGGCCAAAAATGAACAATTGGAATGCGTGTGCAACTCATTATTATATCCTTTCCATTTTTAGTTCCGACTTCCAGTTCTTTTGCTGCTTAGCAAATATGAGTGTGGATGATTAAAGCCGAAACAATTAATGAAATCATCGCGATCCCGTCGGGTGACAGTAGCGTAAAAATATATGAATAACGCATGTTAACCTCCTTAATCGGTGTTCAGAAAAAGAAACAAACGCATTTATTAATTTAAATAGATCTGGATTTGTTCATTATCATTAAACAAATGATAATTTAAATATGAGTAGCCGAAATAATCAATGAAATCATCGCGATCTCGTCGGATGACAGTAGCGTAAAAATAGTTGAATAACGCATGTTAACCTACGTAATCGGTGTTCAGAAAAAGAAACAAGCGCATTTATTAATTTGAATAGATCTGGATTTGTTCATTATCATTTAACAAATGATCATTCAAATATGAGTGTGTAAGATTAAAGCCGAAATAATTAATGAAATCATCGCGATCTCGCCAGGTGACAGTAGCGTAGAAATAGTTGAATTACGCACGTTAAACCTACTTAATCGGTGTTCGGAAAAAGAAACAAACGCATTTAACAGTTCAAGGATGTACAAAACGCAGAGAGATTTTCGAAAGAAAATAAAGAACGCATTTTTAATCCCGTCGGACGCAACGATCATACATTGTATAAAATTACAGCCGAAATGATTCATGAAATTATCGAATTCCCGCTGGGCTCAAACAGCGTAAAATACCTCTCAACGCATGTATGTTACTCTGAAATTATCGCGATCTCGCCAGGTGACAGTAGCGTAAAAAATAGTTGAATAACGCATGTTAACCTAAATCAGAAAAAGAAACAAATGTATTAGTTTGAATAGATCTGGGTTTGTTCATTATCACAATTTTAACACTGCATTTCACAATGAAGATTTTTCTTTCTTTCAGAAGATGGTCTATGAGGTACAGATTTGCGTAAAAAGGATCACAACGTAACCTTCCACATTCAATCCTGTCGCATATTTTTCAAGAACGGATGTACAAAACGCGAAGAGATTTTCGGAAGAAAAATAAAGAACGCATTTTTAATCCCTTCGAGCGCAACGATCGTACAAGATTACAGCCGAAATGATTCATGAAATCATCGCATTCCCGCTGGGCACCAACAGCGTAAAAATACCTCGCAAGTTATGGTAAACAACGCCTGTATTTTACTCTATTTGCGCTGGTGTTAGGAAAAATTAGCAAACAAGAATTACAATAAAGAATTATCTCATTTCATCCCCTACTTTTTCGTCTAATTCACAAATAATTTCCCTTTATTATCTCAATAATAATGATCCATAATTGTGTCATAACAACGCAAAGGATGTTCTTAAGTTTCTTTCATTGATGGGTATATTCCGATGTCGTGTTTATGTTTTTCTTTGTTTTTGATGCGTACGGTTATAACGAGGTACCGGTTATAACGAGGTAATATCGCCGGTCCCACGGACCTCGTTATAACGGGGTTTCACTGTAATCAACCGAGCACAGTAACTGTGCACCCTGAAGGAGACAATATTTTTCAGCTGACACCGAAGACATAGCATTACTCAAGTCATATCCAAGGCTTGACATTGGAGGTGGCCCAGTGGCCCAGCCTCCCATGGCCACCATTATATAAGAAGTAAGATATGCTTTGGTGGCCCACTCAGGCCACCATAATACTTGTAAGTGTATACAGTGTTTTCATGTGTTTTCTCAGTCAGGAAAGTTTAGAATAACTCCCGGCTCAGCTGGCCCGATCAGGGTTGCCAAGATCGTTGCTAGTTTTCACAGCAAAATATTTATCTCAAAAGAGAAGTAAAATGTAGATATACCCCTATTTTGATTTCATACATATGTGGTGTCACATTAGAATCATGTTTATGCCTCAATTGAATATTTTGTTAAGACTCAGTGAATTTAGTCACAGCAAGTGATATTGCAAGCCCATAATCATACAGTAGCTGCCAATTTTCATATAATCATCATGGTTTATAATTATTTTAATGTTTTATTGGATTATTTCAATTTTTACATCTTTTCAATGTCTTAATTCTTAGTCACAGTAAGCGGAATTTGAATCACTTTCTTCACCTGCATATTTCAACATTACACTGAATTACAATGAATTATTGTATTATTCTGATGTTTTATTAAATGAATAATCTCTCATATTTTTCCTTATTTTTTGGGCCACCAACAAAAGAAATTTTGATGGTTTTGGTGACCCATTTGGGCCATCAGAGAAAAAAGTTAGTGTTGAGGCTTGTGGTACTGCTTGTTGATGAGGTCAATTGGCAGTCTGATACAATGTACCGACTCTACAGAAGATGAGTCTTTTGGCAGAGATGAGCCAGGACTAGCTGAAATTGAGTCAGATAGGAAAGATGAGATATTTCATTGGAACAAGTAATATATCAATCAGGTCTGTTGACTTTAGATGATGAATGCAAAGAGCTATTTGCAGAAAGAGGGAGTGCATCAGAAGGAAAGCACAAAGAACATTCTTCAAAGAGAAAGCTAAGTATTGGGTGAAGAATGGGAAGGTTCCAAAAATGGTATCACTAATCAGCGATATAGACCCTACTAGACATCACTTGTATCAGTCAACCGTCTGCAGAGATAGAGAGAGTCTATTGAAAAATACCTTTCTGACAAATAAGTTACGCTGAAGTATGATGTCGACTATGCACTAGACATGACTGGCCTACAATAAAGTAGATAGACCATCTATTTCTACACACTCTAACTGCACCAGCGACCCCAACATGTACATCATTCACTACAATCCAGGAGGGAAGCTGCCACCAAGACAATGATGTACAAAATCACTAAATCTCACAGCCATCAACAAAGACACCTATCTGAAACCAATGACCGACACCAGATTGCGGAATTACCATCCTTCCAAATACCAACCTCTGACAACTCACTCCACTAATAAAGATGAATATAGGTACTCCTTCATGCCAACAGCAGTTGAAGGGTATGGAATGCACTCCCTGCAGACGCCCTCACCGCCACATCACTGGGCATCTTCAGGACTCACATCTCTGCATGCTACATGTACATCCTGTAGCTCCACTTTTTGGAGTTTTTTTTACTCGGACCATGTAAATATTTGCACAACTGCGAACCGTCCACCAGCATCACATAGGCCTACTCAAGTTTCATCCTTAGCATCATATCCAGAATTGGACTTTGCTGAGTACCGACGTAGATGTAGATGTAGAAAAATGATGTTCCTGTTAGTGTTACTGGTTACAGCGCCCTGGGGTTATTACACAATCTAACGTTAGCTTTACCTTAAACGGTTAGTGGTTAATCATGGAGAGAGGACATTGTGTGGAACAAAAAATTACCGTGTGAACTTGCAACAATTTATATGTCAAATGTGAGAAGGATGACAAGTGAACAGGGGGGCTCATGAGCATCTCGCCCCTGAGCCGAGGGCCTCCGAGCATGGCTGGGGTGCTCATGTCCACGACCCCCGAGGCCGAGTGTGAGGAGCAGAGTAAAATTAGCATACGAAGCAGAGCCCCCCTCATGAGCAAGTTTCCCTGCACCCGGCCTAGGGCCCTAGACCTTACCTCTAAATTTATAGTAGCAACCTAGGCCCTATACTAAAAACAGGCATGGTTTTAATACAACAGAATTAGATCTGTAAAATTATCATGATTACATAGGCCCCCTAATCAACTAACGACATTATACTAGGCCTAGTTTCGTTTAGACCCTCTTTGTCATGTTTGTTAGCATGTTTAGACGAATATAAAAATTTAAATGAGTCGCCGCTAGCCGCGCGCTGGCTGGTGTGTGGTGGAGTGAGAAAGGAAAGGAGACAAACATTTTATGATTAATGATGTGAGGTTTTAATCAGTTAAATTAACCAGTTTATCGCTGATAGATGTTGTCGCACCAACTTTTACACGTAAGCTCATGGCAAATAATTCGCACGTGAGACCTGTGACACTGTGTAGATTCTACGCCAACGGCTACGGCGCGGTGTACAAATCACAATTCATGATCGACATGAATTTGATATTTATTTTACACTTTCATCGTTTTAATTGTTTCTTACCCTGTTCTTCTTCGACTTTTTCTTCTTCCGGAGATCATCGTCACATGGAATATCAGTGCGATCAGTTTCATCCATGACTATCTTTCTAAGATTTCCTGGGACTGAAATAACGTTAGAGGCTTTTTAAAGAGTCAAATCAACCACGTTGTGCAGAGTAGCATCGAGCACACAAATACACGTGCATGCGTGAGTCAGGGTGTACAATCACTATACACTGTACACTGTATGTATTTCGCAATCCAAAGAGACATTCGGCATTTTACAGCATACCGCACTGCACTGCGTGCGTGCTTCTACACCACAATTTGCATTCAAGCTCACTCTTTGACGTGCGGAGTGCTCACAGGTTATTGCATAAGTAGATATATATACGCTAAGTTTACACTGTAAGGCATGAAGCATTGGTGGTTCAGTGGTAGAATTCTCGCCTGCCACGCGGGAGGCCCGGGTTCGATTCCCGGCCAATGCAATATGTTTTTGATTTTTGTTGCATTAATTTTAACTTTCTTCCTTGCAGACTCTATGACAGTTTGATCTCCTTACCAGATTAAAATTCTGTTGTTGTTTTTTGTCCCTTTTTTCTTTTCATGTGGCAAGAAGCAGAGAAAATTTGTTTTGTAGGAAATGCAAAACGCACATCACCTGTCTGGGAAGCCTCCGGATACAGGGAGAGTGTGATTCAAATCGCACAGATTAATACATGTAGTAAGCAGAGTTTTAACGAGAAATTATACTAAATTAACTCTTTATGGCTAATGATGCATAGTATTTCTAAATGAAACTAAAAAAAAAAATCAATTGAAACTAACAAATGTTCAGCTCTAGATCTATATCGCATGAATGTGGAAAGCCGATTCATTTTATCAACATCTGATAGTGATGCTAAAGACCAACATGATGCTGGAAATTCAATGAAAATCTAATTTCAAACAAGAAATTTGTGAAATATTTCACAAGTTTTCACTGAATAGAAATTGTATCACTATACTGCACACAGCTCTTGCATGTTATCCAGAGGCAGTGATGTCATTAACTCACAGGAAGCTCGCCGAGTCCCAAACAAACTTTGTGAATAAATTGAAAATTATTTTCATCGAAGCATTGGTGGTTCAGTGGTAGAATTCGCGCCTGCCACGCGGGAGGCCCGGGTTCGATTCCCGGCCAATGCAAATTTTCTTTTGCTCTCCGTGTATATATTCTTTCAATTTTCTTCCTCATTTCCTTCTTGAATTATTTCAAATATTTCTCTTCTTATTTTTTTTTCATGTTGCAAGAAACAGAGGAAAACTGTTGAATAAGCAACTCGCATCAGTCGACCGTTTGTGAGTTCCAATTCCAAGCATGTTCAATGTATGAATTGATGAATTGAATAAATGATAGTTTATCGCATTCTGACAATTCTTTCTGCTGACACAACCATACTATTAAACCAGGAATACACATTTTTACAGTGCCAAAAGTGAGTAAAACGTTTCCAAAAAGAGACATTTTCATTGTAAATACACTTTTTGATTTTGATTTTGATTTGTTTTATTTCTGAATTCAATCAGATACAATTTAAATACAAATTTCAAAAGTACAAAGACAAAGAATAGCAAGTGCAGTGAAATAAAACGATAACAGTACACAATTAGATACAGTGAGCAGTGTACGTACACAAAAACATAAAATGAAATATACCGTATTTTTCAGTAAATAACAGAGATCATTGAATGCAGGAGACCACCATCGTAAACGATTAAGCTTGAAATGGATGGGGGCCTCATAAATACACTTGTTATTTTTATTGTTATTTTTATAACAAATTTTAACTTCCAAAAGGATTCTTCATCATGGCCACTGTAGGCAAACTATCCTAAACGCTGATTAATTCATTGTTATTTACGTCGATGTAGAGAAATTTGTCAATCAGTTGCAATAAACTTCCAACCCTATATAATATATAAGAAAGAAAAGGCATGAACATCGGTTTATTTATTTTTTTTTATTTATTTATTTTTTTTTTTTTTGCATGGGGAATATCCTCTAAAGGAGTGATTATAATGACACCTCGTATAGTTCCACTTTGCGCATATTATCATGCAGAAAAAGGTCATTTACAATATATACAGGCATGATGATTCACTGAGATAAGCATCTGTGATCTATTGATAATGATCATTTGTATTATAGAGCTTGCCAGCACATCCACTTGCCAGCAAATAGTAAATGCCATAAATGCCTATAGCATTTGGCATTGATAAATGAAATAGTTTGGTGATGCACTCAATGTTAAGAAATGGAATTGATTTTTTCCAAAGTATTACCGCCCTTTATGGTCCCCTCTAGATGGTCTACGCAAGTCCATTTGTTCAAAACATTAATTCCACAAATTGTTACGTCGGGCAAGCTTATGCATTATGTTGCTTCTAAATGGAGTAAAATGTCTAATAAAATCAGAGAGAGAGAAAAAAAGAAAGGTCATTTTCCGAAATGAGCACATGTTTTATTAGCTAATTACGAAATGGACTAGGTCTTTCTAGTACAGTCTCCTTGTTCACAATGTAGGCCTATCACGTAAGTTGAGCTTGTTCTGCAACAACTCCATTGGGCTTGGGTGCTGTTTTTATATTGATTTCTATTTTGGCCATAACTGGAAGGCTTCAGTATGCCTGTAACAAATGTAAATTTATGCGATGTCATAGCAATGCACCTGGCTCTTATAACCCAGTGAATCATCTTTTCTTCTACGTTGGAAGCCCCCCCCCCCCCCCCTTATGACCGACATAAGTCACAGTGTTTTAAATCCGAATTGGTCTGTGATCTATACCTGCTCATGAGGAAGTATTTCCTTTTGTCACACGTGAAATCACACAAACACAAACAAGAAAATCCGAAAACAGTTCTTGATCAAGCAGGAAGCATTGGTGGTTCAGTGGTAGAATTCTCGCCTGCCACGCGGGAGGCCCGGGTTCGGTTCCCGGCCAATGCAAAATATTTTTTGTTTTTTTTTGTTTTTTGTTTTGTTGTTGTTGTTTTTTGTTATTGTTGTTTTGTGCTTTTTGTGCTATGATGTAATTTTCTATGTCTTCATATTGATTGTTCAAACAGCTTCTATTGCCATTTTTTGTTGTTGTTTCTCTAGGCATTGTGTTTGCTGGACCCGTGATTTGTGGGCTTTTTTCAACTTATTTACATATATTATGTTTTGATTGTTTCATTTCTTTTTGAAATTATTTCCTTTTTTTCTGCCGGTTCAAAGCTGTTTTGGTTTTTTAACACTATTAGGCATGTACAGTTTTGCAAGCCATGTAAAGGCTTTATCATGTACATTCCATCTTACATCATATATTGGTAGGTGTATTATTGTGTAATTTTTTACTGATTTGTATAGTATCAATGTTTTGTGTCATCGCTGTTTTGATTTGCATGTTATGTCATATGCTTTTTTTTATCTTTCTCGAATGATGTGAATAAAATGAAACTTAAAGTGCACTTATTATTTCTTTTCACCACAAGTGTCACGTCATTCAGAGGACATCCTTTTGCTGCAGTCTTAACGACATCTGAAATAAACTTTAATATCAAGTAGGAAGCATTGGTGGTTCAGTGGTAGAATTCTCGCCTGCCACGCGGGAGGCCCGGGTTCGATTCCCGGCCAATGCAATGCCTAGTTGTTGTTGTTGTTGTTGTTGTTTTTTTTTTTTTTGGTTTTTTGGTTTTTTGTGGGTTTTTTTTTTTTGTTTGTGGTGATTTTATACAACATTTTTTTTTTTTATTGCGTCGTACAATGCTTAAACAACCTCTTTTGCCATTTTTAAAAAAGTTTCTCTAAGCATTATGTTCGCTGGACCCGTGATTTGTGTCGCGGTTTTTTTTTTTCCCACCTAAATTAAAATGCAAGCACTCATTTCTTTTCGTCACAAGTTTCATACGTCATACACACATTATTGTGCTTTAAAAAAAATCTAAAATAAACTGCACAATTAAGCAGGAAGCATTGGTGGTTCAGTGGTAGAATTCTCGCCTGCCACGCGGGAGGCCCGGGTTCGATTCCCGGCCAATGCAATATGTTTTTGATTTTTGTTGCATTAATTTTAGCTTTCTTCCTTGCAGACTCTATGACAGTTTGATCTCCTTACCAGATTAAAATTCTGGGGGGTTTTTTGTCCCTTTTTTCTTTTCATGTGGCAGGAAGCAGAGAAAATTTGTTTTGTAGGAAATGCAAAACGCACATCACCTGTCTGGGAAGCCTCCGGATACAGGGAGAGTGTGATTCAAATCGCACAGATTAATACATGTAGTAAGCAGAGTTTTAAAGAGCAATTAAAGGGCTAAATTAACTCTTTATGGCTAATGATGCATAGTATTTCTAAATGAAACTAAAAAAAAATCAATTGAAACTAACAAATGTTCAGCTCTAGATCTATATCGCATGAATGTGGAAAGCCGATTCATTTTAACAACATCTGATAGTGTTACTAAAGACCAACATGATGCTGGAAATTTAATGAAAATCTGATTTCAAACACGAAATTTGTGAAATACATTTTGTATTTCACAAGTTTTCCCTCAATAGAAATTGTATCACTATACTGCACACAGCTCTTGCATGTTATCCAGAGGTATAGTGATGTCATTAACTCACAGGAAGCTCGCCGAGTCCCAAACAAACTTTGTGAATAAATTGCAATTCATCTTCATCGAAGCATTGGTGGTTCAGTGGTAGAATTCTCGCCTGCCACGCGGGAGGCCCGGGTTCGATTCCCGGCCAATGCACATTTTTTTTTTTTTTTGTCTTTACTTTAAAGTATCTTTTGTTGTTGTTGTCGTCGTCGTTGTTGTTGGAATCTTGATGCTGTTTTCAAGAATTCCGAGAAAATTTGGGAAATTATTTGTAACAGAAAGCATTTGTATATTTCCATATCTCGTTTACCAACCGGGATTCCTGGACATGCACAGGCTGTAGTTTTTATTTTACTGTAACATACAGTTGTCAATTTCTTCATAAGTATAGAAAAAAGCTGTATATTGCATATCTTTTTAAGGCATTGCATTTGCTGAACCAGTGATGTGTGGGGATTTTTATCAACCAATTTAGAGTGCAAATACAGAACCGACGTTCACTTGTGTTTTTCATGATAACGTACTTCATTAATCTTTGATTTGGTTTTAAAGAAAAACAAAAGAACTCCCGATACCACCTAATGCATTCTTCTTGTTTTTCTCGTTCGTTCCAGATATCATGGTTGTACTTGTACAAAATTCAGAGTTACACGGAGAGCTTAATTCTCCGTCAGGGCCATTTACTGGATCTCATAGAAAATTGTCTTCCAATTTTAAGCGCATCTTTAGTAACAGCCTGGTGGATTTGACAAGTTCTCCAAAATATGTACAGTACAAAAGTGTTTACATGCAGAAAGCGATTCGCCGTATTGCCTTTGTTTTCGAAGTTTGTATCATTAGTAACTTTTTGGGGAAAAAAAATGTTTCATCACATATCTCGGTTTGATGGAATACAATGATTAAAAAAAAAAGTTTGTATCACCAGTAACTTTAAAAAAAAAGAAGAAAAGTTTAATGACGTATCTCAGATTGATGGAACACAGTGATGAACAAGATATACAGGTAGTGTATTTATTGTTCATTTAAATCACAGTAAATATCTACCGCTCTGACATGAAGGGGAAATTTGCAACATTTACTGTTTAGTAGCATAACTTCAAATTTCGACAGCTTCAGGTATAAATGCTTTATAGGGTGCAATGCCATATGTCATGTTCAAGTAGACTCTACGGGATGGAATCAAAGCAACTCCCAGAATGGCGAAATTAACGTAATTCAGGATTTGGGATAATTGCGATACTCCATTATTTATGATACATGAGCAAATTCATGTCGTTTATTGAAATAAGTATTTAAGTTTTGATCTCAATACACGTACATGTACAAGATATTAACCTCCAGAATTGTCAGCTGCCACGCTACAGCCTTCATCAGCAGAATGACCCGTCTTCGCCTTGATCACGTGACGGTCAATAGGCGGGTCATAGATTTTTGGAAGTTTGTAGCACCCCCCCCCCCCCCGTCTTTGTTGTTTAACACCAATTTCAGCAGAATTTCCAATACAGATGCGCTTCTACTCTAACATGTCGTTTATTGTGCACAATTTGATTTTTATCTTCTCTTCGCTTAATAATGACTTATTAGAATGACTCACGATCAAGGTCTTTGGACCTTTTGGTATTACCTTATTTCTTTCAAAGAAAAAGAAAATGACATCGCATTCCTGTAGTCATGTTGAAAGTTGAAATGATGCTATACTCATCTATGATCTTAATATATTGAATGTTTACTTGTCAATACAAATAATATCAATTTTTCATTGTTGGAATGTGAAATAAAATTAGCCAATCAATCAATCGATTGATCAAAATCGACAATAACAAGAAAGTAATTGAATCTTTAAGCTCCTCCCTGCAATACATTCAGGAAAGAGTGATGATACATGTATGGTGCCATCACTATAATACAAAACGATCCTTTTGATGCTGAAGATATACCTTATTTCAAAACAAGAATATTGTGTGAAGATTGTCTGTAGGTCTTTGAGAGACTTGGGAGGGGATTGCATCATCATCCTCTCCAACTGGAATTTATTGCGGTTGCACCAGATTGTATTGTTTCTTGAAAATGTGTGATATTGAAAATTCTCATAACTGTGATATTAAAAAAAAAAAATGCTCTTTGCTTAACATACACACACACACCGCAAAATCATTGTGATATTTCAAGGGGAAAAAAATCAAACTAGATCGATTTTTGCATCTTGACGCGAATACACAGTCACCTCATCAAAATGCATGAATGTCAGCTAAACATAGTATCATTTCATACTTATATGTATATTATCTTTTTATTATCACTCAAACGATATATTTCGTAGTCAAGTTAAGACAATGTGTAAATAGTACATACAAGTATATATACAATACTGAATACCATTTACATACGGTCATAAATGGCATGTTACTTTCAGTATGCGCCACACACAACAGTTCATCCAAAAGGTTACATCTTTTGAGGGTATATTTTATCACCTCTAGTAACCCTTCCAAATTTACTGAAACTATTCCAAAGTTAATGCTTCAGAAAGGACAGCTAAAAAAAAAACAAAAACATCGAGTATTGATAATTTCATCAGAAGGATGTATGTATCAAATTCTTTGTTAGCTTACAGCTGGTCATGCCCTATTGCATGTTTCTGACTCTGACTTCAAACATTAGGTATCATGCAACTGTGAAACAGTTGTGAAATTTATTTCTCTCAGTGCCTAACGACATCAGTAACTAGGAGTTGAATTCTCTCTTAACAATTTGATGCTGTATCCTTCTCTTGGTAGTTATGCCAATAACACAAAGGAAAGTCTCTACATGTAGTTGCACACTCACTTCTGCCTAATGCACAAGATTTAAGGCCCCTACTGACAAAGCAGCACTTGGGTGTGCAGTGGATATAGGCTGATTATACAGCTGTAATATTGCATGAAGAGAGAAACCCCTTTCAGAATACCTCAAAAGGATAGGATATCCCATAATATCATAATTCATGCTCAACATCCCATAGCTTGAATGAACATGTAAAAATGTATACACTGTACATCATCCATTATACTGTATTAGGCAGCCTGCTTACAATTACAGCAGTAAGACTATGTACAACACACAAGACTTGGTGTGCTTTTGTTTTTTTAATGCCACAGGGTGTTATGTAGAATATTCCTGGCTAGGAAGATGAATGCTTTCTACAGATTGAAGATAATGGGAGATAGAGTAAGAAGACATCAAAAGAGCACTTGATCTAGCTGTTCTAGCGAGAAGGCACAAGGAAAGAAATTTGCCCTTCATTTAATTCATTTTCATTACATATCTCAGTAATTGGTCTACTGAACATGAATAAATGATTTGCAGATAATTTCTTCATATTGTTTCACTTATTGACATCTCACATTGTTGTAGATCTCCAATCTTGAGGAGGCAACACAAATTCATGTCGATTGAAGGGATTAAGTCCAATTGCCCTCAGCTTTCACTGAGTGTTTGCCTTGATCTTTCTGCATTCACAGAATCAAAATACAGTCAAACCTATCTATAGTGGTCCCCCAAGAGAGATGAAGAGTGGCTGTTATAGACAGGTGGCCGCTATAGACAGGCTATCCGACATTCTGTGTGTATTGCCTACATGTACATGTATTATTGTTTTATACATCAATGCATACTTACAACGTACACATACACATATACATGTATATGCACTTGCTTCATGAATTGAACAAAGCTGGTAGTGATTGAATTGTTGCACAGTAGCGTGCGTACAGAAAGCAAACTTTACACAAGTTCCTTTATTATGCCTGAATGGCAGGTGAATGCAGCGGTGGTGATCACTGAACTGCTGGCCATAAATGACCGGCATGGCTGCAAAGCAGCAAAATATGCTGAAATATTGGCCCGACTGCGGCTCTGTATCGGTCTGTGGCCACTATAGACAGGTTAAAATCTACCTTAAGAAACAAAATTGGTGGCCGCTTGCCACGTTAGACAGGTGCCAACTATGCACAGGGTCATTAAACATGGCTTTTCGGGGGGGGGGGGGGGGATTTATCAGTGGTCACATGGACAGGTGGCTGTTAACGCAGGTTTGAAAGACTGCCTTCTTAAAAGGCCCTTATGAAAAACAAAGAGAGAGAGAGAGAAAAAAAAAAGGCGCCCTAATGTTATTCTGGCTAGGTTGACATTCTAAGGACAGCATTGGAATCAGGTGCAAGATCTGAGCTTTCTTTCCCACTTTAATGGCCAAGTATTCCACCAATACATCCTGGTTTACTATTGTTACTATTTGCGGAGTAAAGTGGAGGAATATGATGATATAAAATGATGTGTGCTGAGAGCAAAAGTCCATTTCTTGTGGTCAAGTTAACATTAACAGGAAAAGTAAACTCAAACATGTAGATTGGTTTAAGTTTCACTGAAAATTTGGACAAGAAAGCATAAAGTTTTGATATTAGCCACAATGTCATAGGCAGATATACAAGGCAGTCATGTTATCCCCTCAATACTTTCCACTTCTTGTGAACACAAAACAAACAAAATAATTTTCATCTGTGAGTAGGCAACTACAACCCCCTCCATTTCAAAAGTAATAATTTATAAAACAATCCCATCTTTGAATGAAATGATGCACAGCACATGATTCTTCTTCACGAATTCATGTATGAAATTAAAATTCACAGAAGGTTTGTAGTCAAGCAAATGGGAAACTATGACAGGCAATGGTATCATCACCTCATCCAATTTGAACAATGACTGTAATTCATATCTGTGTTAGTGAGAACAAACAGGGAACTTCTCTAGATGCTCAGCATGTCAAAAGAGAGGAGACTATCCAAGAGGGAAGGTCAGTGAGCGTCCAACCAATCTTGCAACTGGTCATTCAGCGATCGCAGGGTTTTCACAACTTCGGCAGACGACTTCAAGCTGAACACAACCGCTGCATTATTTGACGGTTCCCCAAAGTTCTGAAGAAAAAAAGGAGACAGAAACAAATCATTCATAGGTCTTTTTAACAAATTTTATGGTTATGGAATCATATTAAAAGAAATATACAGGATACAGTTTTCCCTAAATGTAGCATTTTACTTTATTGCATGTCATGAGACAGCTCCTGAAGATCATATGTGATAATTGATAAATGATTTTCTTATAATTGATTAATGATTTTTCAGATATGCCACACTCCCCTTTCCCCAGTTGGAGCAAACCAATACATGTAAATAAGACAAACAAAAAAAAAGATCACGATAATGAATTGTTGCCTTTAAGGCAACATCACTACACATACAAAAGAACAAACACAAAAGCACGAAAGTCTTAGTAACACAGTTCTGTTTAAAACAGCCAGAATCAGGCTTTTATGACATGCTCTGTTTGATTTCCTGGCAGAAATTGATGTACAAGGCGGCTCACATCAGCAAGCAAAAGCTACTCACAAGAGTATGCGGTATTAGTCAACATTTTGAGAGCCTTTTGTCACGGCTTCCATGGTATTGATGACACATTGCAAAATGTTCCTTTACCAAAGATTAAACACTTCAACTTTTGAAACACATTAAACAGTATGCTGCATTCTACAGCCCCAGCCACAAGATTTGTTTCATTAATCTATAGAAAACAAGAATGGGTGCTTACCAGTGTCTTGAAGTCTTTGGGATGCTTGGATGCATACTTTGCGTGGAGGTCTTGGAGATCTGCGAGGAATATGCCCGCATTTTTCACAGCCTCAGGGCTTGGCTCATCAGGCTGTGTCTTCTGTTTCTTCAACTCTGCAATCTTGGTGTCCAGTCTGTTTTGGGCACAGTGAGGTGCAGAACGAACAGATTGGAATGAATAAGAGTGCAAAATCATGCTTTTTTCCCTTCTTTTCGTATGGCTTAATGTGCTTGGTTGATACTGTTTGCTGACTACAGTGCACTATTGTTTTAATGAATACAGTTATAATGAAATTCTGGTTACAACAAAGTCAAAATTCAGGCCCCAACATTATCAGCTATATATTTTTTATCATTTATTAGTTAGGTCATAGCAAAAAGTTCCATATAACAAGAGAAAAAGGCTAGTCCCGCAGACTTCGTTATAACACGAGTCAACTGTACTGCTGGTTACCCGAGTTGAAACCACGAAGAGTCAGCATCACTCACCCGTTTGCTGGTTTAGGAATGTGGGGAGGATCACTTCGCCAGGTAAGCACCCTACTCTTTTCAAGGAAGTGAAGTGGGATCTTTTACACGCGTGAGTTGTGACACCCTCACATGTGGGTACTACATTAAATGCCCTATCCGACAGACAGAGTGTTTTTGCCTCTTACTAGAGGGGACAGCATGATTACGCACAACATTGCTCAGCTAGACTCAATGCTAAAATGAATATGAGACAAACCTAATAAAGTCTCTGCAAATGTATGAATACTTAGTGTATGGTTGACACGATGAATACCATTATTCACGGCCTCACTGTGACACCATGGCATTGTTTGCTCTCGGAACTGTTTGTTCCTGCCAGGATTTTTTTGGATTATGTCACATTTTGTAGAACGGAGTCTCTGCTTTGAAGCGATGTAGAATTTTAAACCTTAACTTCTAAAGAAGCGCAAATTTTGTGAAAAAATACAACAACAAATGCTTTGAAGTTTCACAATGCACTTTGCACCTCTCGGGACCAAAACAACAAAATGAAAAAGAATTTGAGGCCTTATACCAACCATTATGAAGGGACTATGATGTTAAGCAGGAACTAGAGTGCACAACCACAACAGCTGACTGATTTTTATGACAAGTTTTGTGGAGGTTCTGTGGACTCTAAAGCACCTCGTGGGAAGAACACAAGGTTTTTTACATTTGAAAGCCCTTTACACAGGCTACATGTTCTTACTTCATGTTTTGTTTCTGTAAGTTGAGTAGCTCCTGCCTGAATTTCCTGATGGAGGAGTTGGTTCTAGACACTGCCAAGGTTTGAAGCTTGAAGTCATGTCGCAGCGAGATCTGAGGAGATGAATTTGACCAGACATATTCATATGCCAGGACGCATATAAATCTACTTTGTGTTTCACATTCACTGGTTGCAAAATGCTCTCTTTGGCAATACTGTCAGATATATCAGCCTAATTTTCCGATGTACATGATGAATATTTTCAACTTACAATATATTTTCCACATATCTAGCAGTCAGAATATGACCAAACTTTCTACGGTACAGGTACACATGTTAGGGGACACAGTGAATTCCATTCAGTTTATTTCATTTCCCTCTTCCACAAAAGATACAGTAATAGAAAAAAAAAATCAATAAATGGCCCCGAGTACATACAAGTTGACTGTACCATGAAAATTTGAGGTAATTATGAATTCAAAGCATATATACATAGTTGACAAATAAACCTTGTTATATGTTACATTAGCAATGCTCTGAGGAAAAAAAAAAATTGAGGAGTCCACTAAAAACCAGAGCTTGTACATTGTGGACGGCTCAGTGAGCGAAGAGGGTTCAACTGAACGTGCGAAGTGGGTTCAACTAAATGAGTGAAGTGGATTCAACTAAACAAGTGAAGTGGGTTCAGCTGAATGAGCAAAGTGGGTTTGAAATGGGTTCTCCACACTATGTGCAAAGATCCTTTACATTACATGAAATGTACTGCATAACCCATATATTTAGCAATTCTAATCTTTTTGTGAATTGGGACTTCCCGACAATTTTGTGAGTGGTTGAACTAACAACCATGGAGTACAGTAATGGATGGAGAAATGCACAAATGCATGCTGCATTCTTGTTGGGATCAAAGTTAATAATTTTGCTTGTTGTAAAATTTGCAAATAGCACCTGACATGCGAAAGTTGCAAAAATGAAAATCCCTCATATTATATGGCACATACAGTACATCATACCATCTTTGTCATTTCCCTCTGCGCTTCTTCCAGGAACTGGTCGACTGCTCGCCTTTCCCTCGGTGCTTCCAAAGTTTCCCTAGGAATGCGAAAGACATCGTCATGTCACAAAGAACACCAACGATATCATTTTTTTTTTCTGTAATCAAATGATGCTTGCTTTGTATCATGCTCTTTCTGGGAAGTACAGTGGGAACATGTGCATGCACGAGTGTGGAGATTCTTTCACGCACAAGGTCTTGAAGTTGGCTCCCCTTAAAAGGGGCAGAGTGTTATGCCTCGTACTAGAGGGATGTCATGATCACACATTGCTAGGCTGCTCTCACTGAGACTCAGACCCGAGGAATCTTAAATGTGCAGCAGATATGGTTACCACTGCGCCTCCTTGCTGCCAAATGGAAGACTCAAGACCAGAAAAGAAAAAAAAAAAAAAAAAAAAAAAAAATTGACCAACTCGAAACGGGTGTGTCTCTAGGTACTAAAACTTTTCATCTGCTGAAAGACTTACCGAAATTCTTTCGTCGTGTCTTCCAAGCTGTTGAGAAGAATGTCCAGGTCTGTTGTATCTCCAACCAAACGAGGGCGTGCTCCTGTCATCCACAAACGTATCTTGGCTGTTAAGAGGTAAGATAATACATACTTGAAATAGATGGCCAGAAAGTGTGTCATTAGAGAAAAAAAAAAAGTTTGACAGTTAAGAAGAAGGTGGGGGGGGGGGGGGAGGGGAGGAGAATTTCATTAAAACTGTGCAAAATTCATATCCTTACAGTCATGATTTGTTGACTACTGGTAAGCAAAGCGTTTTATTTCTCATTAGCTGCTCATATAAACAATCCATTTAGGGCAACTTACGTCAATGTAAGGCAATTTGTCAATCAGTTGCAATTAAAACATCTCGATGGAAGAATTTCATGGGTTTAAGAACTACAGTGCACTCCCATTATAACGAAATGCTCGGGACCGGCAGTTTTCTTTCGTTATAACGAAATTTCGTTATAACCGAACAAATACAATACACAACGAAAGCAAGGAACCACGCATATATATATTATTTTTGCTGAATACTCATCATAGTGTACACTGGAAAGCTATGTGGAAATGTGATGGGATAACTGTATTACAATAATAAACGCAAGTTCCCCTCAGAAACTGTGCGTGACACAAGGAGCGAACACAGAGTGGTGTGAAGCGTTCACCCATGCAGAGACGCTATAAATGCTTGTTCCGCTACGTATTTTCGAAAGCAATTCGCATTTTGTTGTAACGGAGCACATTTCTTTTGTTTTTCTTTGTCTGTTGTTCTCGGAAAAGACTTCGTTATAACGGAAATTTCGCTATAACCGTGTTCGTTATAAGCGAGTTTCGTACCATAGACTTTAATGGTGATAATTTGGGGACCAGAAGATTTACTTCGTTATAACGAAATTTCGTTATAACCGTGTTCGTTGTAACGGGAGTGCACTGTATTTAAAAGAATCACAGGTGACCTCATACACAAACTGTGATGACTACGCACATGAGAGTGCACAGAGTCCTAATGGCTGAAAGCTCTGCCAGCTGTATAGACAATTTAAAAGGCACAAAACTTTACCAGGTATTTGTCAACTATCATGACTAATTATGGAATATATGATGTTCCACTTTGACCATGGGAACAGTAATTTGGCTTACAATGAGCACATTTTATGTTTGAGAACCCCACTGATGATATATGACAGAGGCTGCTGAGCTAGAGGCAGAAATAGACACAAATTTTGGAATACTTTACAGTTCACAGTTAGCGATGATTCAAATGATCCCAAATTTTTAACAATAGCAACAAAACAGTCACAAATCTGAATTTCACTCGCCCACTTACGTATAACCTACTTGTCTCTATGCCAACAAGCTCCCTTAACTGTTTAGGAATGCTCTTTCACTGTAAAGTAAAGAACCCGTTCAGGCACTGTCTATTTCAACAATGCTCATTACAACTCCATGTCTGATTATGTTGTTTTTCTCAGCAAAACATTATCTGCTTATGCCCAGAATATAACATTAACTGGTTTATTCAAGTGCCTTTCCAAATACTTGTTGTTCTTTTTTTCTAATATGCTGCATTTCTCAGTGGACCAGCCTTTATCTGCTTATGCCCAGAAAATACCTTTGAACTGGTTTATTCAAGTGCTTTTCCAAATACTTGTTGTTTTTTTCTATTGTGCTGTTTTTCTCAGTGGACATTTATCTGCTCCTGCCCAGAATATACCTTTGAACTGGTTTATTTAAGTGCTTCTCCAAATACCTGTTTTGTTTTGTTTTCTATTATCCCGTTTTTCTCAGTGAACCTTATCTGCTTATGCCCAGAATATAACTTTGAACTGGTTTATTCAAGTGCTTTTCCACGTATAGTACTTGTTTTTCTTTTCTAGAAATCACAATACCTTTACTCTGGGTAGGTTCCTGGTCAAGCTCTGACGACTCTGACTGCACCCCTCTCTTCCTTGCCGCACTCTGCCCCTTCCTGCTGGCAGGTCCTGGTCTTGTGTCTTTGACTCGAGACGCCGGTCTGACCACGTGGCCACTCTTTGGGGTGGTAGCTATGAGGCTCTGGGACAAAAGTTACAATAGATGGTCACAATGGCATGTCCATTGGTTATGATCATATTTTCAGACCTTTTAGCCTTAACCCTAAAAAGACTGGGCTATTTTGGTAGCTCGAAAGACTGGGGGGGGGGGGGGGGGGGCCCTAAAGGGCCCCCCCTTAAGATCTCGGCCGTGGATCGCGCGATCACCGCGAAAATTTGCACAATGGTAGTGTGCGATGTAATCTACAAGATTGTATATTCAAATTTTACAAAATAGTCTTCTTTTATTTTATTTTGATTAATTATGCTAATTTATGCGAGAAATCAGACTCTTTGATCTAAATCAGTAAATAAATCTCCAAAAGTGCTCATTTTTGGTCTAATTATTCTTAGTGGCATTCTTAGCAAATGTACTTGAAAAAAAATTCGGTATCAACATTAATTTCTTATCTATTTTATTGCTTTATGAATTTCTTATGTATTTCTTTGTTTTTTCAACCTTTTGTTTTTGTTGTTTTTTTTTAACAAATTTGTGGCAGACACTTTTTGAAGCATAATACTCCTAAAACAAATTAATTTTAGCCATTGAGAGTAAAAATAAGCATATTTATATGAGCCATGTGAAAAAACTCAATTTGCATTGACTTTGTACACAAAATCACATTTTTGAGCCATTTTCGGCCTCACGTGCATGTACAAAAAGTTATGTAACTTCAGAACTGTACCCCCGGGCGTCACAAATTTGGTGTCAAAATGTGCGGGAAGCGCGAAAGAAAAAAGTCATAGAGCATCGCGGCGAGAGCATTGCGTGTTGCAGAGTAATCGCTCGAAATGTCAAGGGGGGGGCCTTTTAGGCCCCCCCCCCAGTCTTTTTAGGGTTAATGACTGCAAAAATTAGTGAGGAAGATCATTATTTAACTCTATGCTCGTACAAAAGGGCATGCAATCAAAGCATACATTTTTTTTTTTTCATAATCATTTTTGTTGTAGAAATGATTACTCAGAATTTCTCTTCTTTTTAGAGATTACATTGCAGCTGGCAACATGAATAGAAAGTCAACCCATAAAACCAACCACAAGTCCAGCTTGAAAAACATGAAAAAGCCCTTTTGCTACTGCACATAGTTCTAAAAGTTTTGTCCCAGCAGATTTTAAAATGCAGTGTATTACCATCAATCTCATCAACAGCTACATAGCAGCAAAAGTGTATGAATTGAATCTGGGGTGAGTGCTAGAGGCTGACATACTGTAAAAGTGGATATTTTCGCGCGACTAATTTTTCGCGCTAGGCCGGGTCAGTAGAGTTTCGCGTGTTTTTAATTCCGCGGAATTAAGACATCACGCACAGGAACGTATGGCAAGCAAAAATATTCGCGTGTTTTTATTTTCGCGCTAGTTTCTGGTTGCGCGAAATGCGCAAAAATTTCAACACCGCGAAAATTTCCACTTTTACAGTATTAGAATTACAGTATCTTCATAAACCTTACATTTTCCTCTTTATGTGTGCATTTACACACTTGGAATACAGTATATTATATGTTTGTTGATGTCTCTGCTAAGAGTGAAAAATGAGAATCTTCAAATTACCACAGATTTATCAGCTGGCGTTTTTATGCTTTCCAACACACGTTGCCTGCCTGCTTTCCTTTTGCGATCTACAGCAGGTTTATCCTGTGCACTACCACTGTCACTCGCCAATCGTTTCCTCCTCGTGGGAGTGCTGCTGGACACAGAATGACTTTGATGGCTGCTAGATAATTCCTGGGACCCATCTACCTTGCGTGAATCAGGCCCCCTCTTCAGAGCACTGTCCACATGTCCTGCACGTGACTGACGTTTTTTCTTCTGTGAGGATTTCTTTGTAAAGGTAAGGGTTGGGCCACGTTTTCGTCTCGATCTCTGTGACCTGGGACTCGCCTTAGCTGAACGGGGGGAGGCAGTTTGTTGTGAGAGATTGCTTTTGTCCGACAAACTCAGAGGCATGCCTTCAGTGGCTACTTCTGGTTCCGAGGTGGACACAGCAATTGAAGGTTCACTGATGCCCTCTGAGTCCAGCTGATGCTTTTTACGCTTTGCAGATTTCTTCCTGAAGGTCAGACTTGGGCCACGCCTCCTTCGAGAGCTCTTTGTCCTTGTGCTAGACTGTGCTGAGCTGAGAGAGTCCGTCTGAGGTGGTGAGGAAGATTGCACAGTTCGGGTGGTTGATTCTGTCTGTACAGACGAGCTTTGGGATGCAGCACTGGTGTTGAGTCTTTCAGAAGGCAAGGGAGAACTGGTGCTCTGGGATGGAATGTCATTACTGCCTCCGCCCTCCAAGGGTGTGGATTCTGCCCGTGAAAGGACGATTGCTGCAGGTGATCTTGTTGTGCTTCCACTGCTGTGCCGTTCCCTGGTCTGCAAGGTGAGAGGGAAAGCGGGGCTCACACCATCCTCTTGGGTGGAGCTTGCCGCTGCCGGAGAGCCTGACACATCCCTCACAGACTTTTGCAGGCTTGAGCGTGGTGATCTCCTGAGCGATGCTGCCTTCTTCAATCTCTGAGAATTTTGTGATGATGTGGACGATGGCGAGAGAGGGTGTGGGCTTTTGAAAGCTGCATTCCTTGGGACTGTCAAAATGACATACATGCAAAAACAATTGAAAATGTAAGTTGAAATAAAGACACGACAGGGTTTTGAGTTTGTTCAATCTGAAAGATTGCAGGGACAAGAAGACAGGAAGGACTGGAAAATTTTGTCTTTGATTACTTTTGTGGTTTGGTTTTATAGTTACGCTTCCAACGGTTTAAAAATTTCTTTCAAATGAGGTGGACTGGCTGAGGGCTGAATAAGGAAGAGGCGGGGGAGTACCACAGATGGCTTTATGTATTTTTACTTATCAAAGATATATTGGCTTCAAGACTTTCTATGCAATAAAGGTAATTAAGATGAAGGGACACAGGACATCTTTTATTTTGTGTATGTTTTAAGTTGAGTTACAGGTATGTATTTTCGCAAGTGACTGCATATGAAGCCAATCACAATCACTTTCAAGATACAATGTCTTTTTCCTCAGAAAGGCACTTTAAACATTGCATCTGACCACAGAATGAAAAACTTTCGTACTTTTACGTATCATAGTGATACATGTATGTGCCAAATTCTCTTCCTGTTTGTACAAATGACCAAATGGTGACTTGGCATAAGTTGCAAGGCCAAGCTGAAGTCACTCACCTGGAGACCCCCTGGCCAGGACAATGGGTCCTGGACTAGAGCGTACCAGCTTGGCGATGGGTGACTCCCGCACCACATCTTGACCTGATACTGACCCAGACGACCCAGGCCTTGGTGATCCCTGCATCATTTAGGTTGATTCAGGAAAATTAAACACAACACACACCAACATGATAAGATTCATTTATGACTGGTTATTTGCCCTGAATAAATGCTAACACACATAAGAGGAATAAGATCTTCCTTCTCATCCAGCAGTGACTGAGCAACAACTTAAAAAATTCATAACTTTCGAATGGATTGTCTGATTTTCCTCAAACTCTCACTGATGTGTTCTACCAGGACGGGTGCATTCACTCAACCCACATGTCTGTGAAGGTGAACTTGTCCTTTATGAAAACTATCCTGTAACAAAAGATATTTAGAGTTACGATGGACAAACATTTGTGTTATGGTATACTTTATATACTGACTTAGTTGTTAGGCTTGAACCATCACAGAGTACCACTGGTATTTGGAATCTGTGGTTCAAACATTGGAAAGAAGCGTTTTGTATGGTGCTTTTATGGATTTGCAAATTATTTTCATAAATTGACTGTAAGTACTTATTACTGCCTGAAATTTGATCTACCTCCTTATGGCCAGCATTGTGGATGGGTATTGGTGATATTCGTGGATCCCAGTCACGAACAAACTGGATGGTTCGCACAGTTGTCTGCCGTTTTCTGCAATACAAAAGAGGAAAGATAAAGATTAAGAAACTAGGGACTGTCTGTACATGCATACAAACATGTGTCATTCATATATCTTACATTTTGTAGTTCAATTTGAATGAGCAAGTTCTGATTAATGATATATTAGTAAGTCTAGTAGTCAGTTAAAAAAAAACTGCCATACTCCATGCTTCCTGCTAACACTAACTTTAACAGCTGGGAACTAAATTATGCATATCAAACTGTTCAGACCAGTGCACTGTGTACGTTGTCCAATACTAGTAACGGCTAGTATCACTACACTAGCTATGCTATGCCTATATTAGTACACTAGCTCAGCCCCAGGACAGCAATCAACCCCCTAGTTAGATATCTAAATTACATTACAACTTTTTGTCATTTGATTATCCTTCTCCCTAGGACCTTTTTTTTTTTTTTATTTGAAACTTAAAAGGGTTTTGTGTGTGTGTGTTTGTTGTTAAAGGGTCTTGTGTTAGTGCAAGAAATTCTCGGACCCCTTTGTGGGCTCAGTGTGAGGGCAGAGATACTTACAGACTGCTTTAATTCTATCAAGAAGAGATATTTTTGTAGGCCCTAGGCCCTACGGTATACGGTACGGTAGTGGGTAACTGCGACCAGCAGCCCCATACGCATAACGCTATGCGTATGGGGCTGCTGATCGCAGTATGGTATGGTTGGGTGTCCATAATATCGGACACCTAACGTTTTTCTATCAATAGAAACGTGAAAAATCTCACAATTTGCCTGAAATTTTACTCACGTGTGGAGAAAATACTCCGGATTCAAAAGCGCGCACTAAAAATGCGATCTGAGGTACGCGCTCTAGATGGCGGCTTCGAACGCGTGGGGTGTCATTTTTTCCGCACTCAGTTGCCCGGCTCATATCGACCGACCACCCCGCCCTCTATTGACAATACGTATAAAGCGTACTTAAACGCGTTTTTTCGACAAGCTGCTGTTTTTTTCTAGTCGTAATTTTTTCCCCAATAATATTTGAATATATTTTGAATCCTTCGATATTACTTTTGAAGGACTGTTTGATGAATTTGACTTGATTTTCATTAGGAAACTTTTCATCGTAATTGAAATAAATTAGATGAGTCGGTTTGTTTTTTCACGGTATTCATTGCTCGTTTCTGCATCAACTCGTACGGTCGTAGCGCAAGCGGGCGACAAAATGTTTATGTCATGTGTATGTGTAACGTACTGTGCACGATCGTACAAGCGGCGGTGACAATTTTGCGGTCAAAATCGTCAAATTTATTACGGAAGGATACGCCTCTACATCTAACAACGAGTCAGCAAAGGTAGGCCTAGTTATATGTAGTTACACGATAAACCTTATTCGATTTTGCTAAATTTCGATAATTTAGAGGGAATACTTAACTATGTTAGTTGTTTTCGCCACATTTTACTCGGTAGCGTAGCCCAGTGAAGAATCGAACACCGTTGCGCGTAGTCCCATGCGTACATTTTCTTTCTGTACGCGCAATGCCATTATAATGCGCGGCCGGTCGTTATGGACCCGGTCGGTGGGTTGGACCCCTACCATACTGGGTAATATTCGCGTTCGACTATCAATAACGCGTAAGTGTATATGTGGGACCACGATATAAGGGCTTGACTAGTGAAAATGAGAACTTCCTAGCATTATTTTGTAAGAAGCATAGCTCTCATAATATTTCGATAATCTGTCAGTTTTAAACGCAATATACTCACGATGGTCTCCTGTTGGGCCGTTCACGAGCTCTATCGGGAACATAAGTCCATGTTTTCTTACTTTCTTCGCGTGACATCTTAGCATCCACTGTGAAATTTTTAGCATACACCGACGACTCGATCGTACCGTATTGTACGCGATGTACCGCCGCGCGATTTTTTGAAGCGGTACGGTGCGAACATTTCTGTGCAGCAACAATAGATGGCGCAGTATAACATTTGAGCAAAGAGATATTTGAGGCAGAGGCGTACTGTGGATCCTATTCATAGAGCTCTATTATACGAATACAGCTCTATGATCCTATTATGGAGTACAGTAACTGTTTGCGGCTACAGTCTGATCCCCTGTTACGGATCAGCTGTGCCTGGCCTTGTGTGTTGTCGTTGCTATAGTTACTGATGCAAACTACACTTTAAAATGTCAAAAGCTTTCATTCTTTTTTTTTTTTCTTATTTTCTCTACATTAGGCGGGGTCGGTGTCGCTTATCTCTGGTACATTTAACTAAAATACGATGAAAGCTTGTTAAATAACACATATAGCCCTTTTCTTGTTACAATGCAATGACTTATGATAATGGAGTTACTCTTGTAGCTCCTGGCCATGATATAACATGTCATCACGTTCATTTTCACTTCAGATAGCTTTGGCGGTGGTATTTGTACTTTATTTTGACAATAATATCTTTTGCGCTTTCTGCTTTCACGACTAAGGCCTAATATGCCCCATATCAGAGATGAAATGCCACAAGAGCGAGCACGGGCTTTCATATTTCATTTTAAAACTGGACAACAGTTTGAATACAAAATAAGAAGAGTAAGAGTAAACAGGATACATAGTAAGGAAGTTAAAACTGCCTGTGATAGAATACAAACCTAAGCTTTTATGAGCTAAACCTTCTAAGAATACTGTTCAAAGCTACAGACACCTCACCGAAATTATTGCTTCCGAGTTGTAAGTTGTAACAGTTTTGAAAGTGCGGTGTGAAGAGCGCCAACCATGCATGTGACCGAGAGGTTCGATTCTAAAGGTACAGCATGTATTACAGCAAAAGTTTAATGTCCTGGGGAATGTGGGAGTGTGTATTCAAGAGTCTCCCTTTCTGCTCCTTTCTCCTCCCCTTCCCCTCCTTTTTCTTCCTCCTCCTCTTTTCACATCCACCTTTATTTTCTGCCTTCCCTCCTTCCCATACACCTTCTCCACCCCCCCCCCCCGTTCACCCTCCCTCCATCTCAAGACTCAATCATCACATCACCGATGAGAGCGGCTGTAATCAGACGGGTAGTCGTCTCACATCTCACAAGGCCTAGCTCCGCTCCTCTCAGCAACTCGCCCCGATGATCAGCCTCACCGGCACGTCGGATCTCACACCTCTTCTATCGCCCCTTTTGCATCCTCTCGCTGCTCATCCGTCGCCCGCTGACGACGGAACGACCGTGTCATCTCGGCGACTAATCTCTCTTCTTGAGAAAGATGATTATCCTGATGTGAGATAACCATGCGAGTGGTAGAATTCTGAGCACATAATATATTTTATGCTAATAGATGGATGACGTCATTGCTTCACCAGTGTGAAGAATTCAAAACAGCCTGGACCGATCCAAATTTGTTTTGATATTTTTACAATATTTTCTCTGGTCATCTTGAAATAATGTTTTCATATCTTCAACAGCTGCATAAATGGACTAGTCATCATTTATGAAATATCTTGTGTACTGATTATAATTGATATGTTTGAGAATATTACGGGTGGACCCTTTGTCCGAATGTCTTCACTTTATACTGCATACTTCTAATGGAATCTGATTTTGGCATATATACTTATGATCGCCAAATCATTGATAACAAGATAAACCTCTGAAAGCCAGCCTCAGACTGCTTGCATATGGCTTCATACAGCTTGCACATAGCAGCAGCGGGTCTGGTCTGAGTTTGTTGGGCTTTTTACACAAAAAAAAAAACGGGCTCGGCCCTGGAGCCGGCTTCAGACAGGCTGTCTTGTACCTGTAATATGGGTCTAACAAAGGTCTTTGACTGAAATCTGACTTTATTTTCATCCTATATCAGCTCCGTCATAATTTCCACTTTTGAGTCATTTTGAAACATAGACGACTTCATATTATTAAGATGTTAGTTATACTTCCAACAAAAACAAAAAAAAAATCGCTAATCATTTTAGTTCTATGATTACCTAACAATATTCACAGTACATAACCGGTGAATGCTCTACGTAGACAAACATACCATTGAGCACTGGGTCAAAGCCATGCCATTACGCAGAAAAAAAAAATCCAAACAAACCTAGAAGCTCATTTTGAGAAATGTCACGTTCACGCCGATTAACATCTACTGACGAAAGTCTGTGAATATTGGGTAGGATTGCAAGTGGATGATGGGTATACCAACTTAAGAAGAACAAAACCAGGGGGAAAAGAAGGAAAGAAAAGAGGGGAAAAGAATGAAGAAAAAGGTGCGCGCCTCGAGATCTTGAGGATGCCCGTGTTTTCTTAGCCTCGGTCCTCTGTGTCAGCGGACTCGATTTAGCAGATTGGAGGCGTCAAGCCGGCGTGGAGAGAGGATTAGCCGAGATGGAGGCGGCCG